>NC_092879.1:55918967-56218967 GCF_028372415.1 Notamacropus eugenii
AGCCTCCCTTTGCAGAGGCTGAATGAGCAGAATACACATTCTTGGGAGAAGAAAACGGTGGCAAGTGATACTTCTCAAGCCATCTTGTAGGCTACCAATGTTGAGGCTCCAACACACTTTTAGGTTCACTTAGGAAGTATCATCACATAACTAGAAAGGTCTTAGAAGCATGAAACTCTTTTCCCCAGTTGGAGGGAGACAACAAAACCACACTGTAGAAGATAAGACCTCATCAACTGGGAGACAAGATAAAAAGTCAGACTTGCAATTTTGTTCAACATGTTTTTATTACTTTCAGCTCTATGTGGCACCTGGGTCAACCTTGACAAGGAAAAACCTACTTTAGGGAAAAGAAGAGTAACTTGGAATTAGCATAACATAGGTCCAAATGCATTGTTTTCAAGTTTAGAGAACAGTTTTTTCCTTAAGGATGTTCATCACCCCACCCCACCGACTTCATTCGTAAGCCACCCAATTGGTCTTCATCCTACTCAACCACTGTAGTAGGACCACTGTCATTCACACTATTTTTACTGGAACATTTTCCTCTCTTCAGTCATGTGATTTGGACAAGTTGTGTTCCATAGATGAGTCCCCTCCTTTGTAAAATGAAGGGGTTTGACTAAAAGGGGTTTCAAGGTTCCTTTCCCAGCTCATGTCCTGTTTTAGAATTTTCTTCCCATCTTTTCTACCACTCCTCTGCCTCCTTTTTCTGACTGCTCTTTCTTTTTTCAAACCCTATCCATGGGCATTCACTCATGACTTTGTCATTGGTATACTGTTTTTTTCCTTTTATATTCTCCTTCACAGTTCAGTCGCTCTTTTGATTTCAACTACCTCTTCTAGGCTTATGATTTTTAAATCTACATCTCTAGACCTGCACACTATTTCCATATTTCCAACTAAATATCAGCCATCTCTGGTTGGATAATGACAGCAGGTCACATTTGTTTACTCTTTGCCATTTTACAAAAGTTATAGTACACATATCGTTAGCCCTGTTGTACAGATACAGAAATTAAGGTTTAAAGAATCTGTAAAGTGACCTTGGTTAGGTAAAGGGGAAAGGTTGAGGCAATTGATAGAATCTACATAAAAGCCATATTGCAACCATAAAGTTTTATCCAAAGAACTGTGAGTAGTTATTCTTTCAGGTCAAGGAGATAGTGTGGGCAAAACACAAGCTATGCTGGGAGGATAATATAAGGGAATAAAGTGAAACAAAGCTAGAAGAATAAGTTGTGATCCACTGTGGAGGGCCTTGAATGCTATTAAGGGTTCGGTTCTTTATCTTATGGGTAACAGGAACCAAAGTTTGTGAGAAGGTGAATTTTATGAAAACAATGTTAGGGGAAGATTAACAGAACATGTAAAATGGAATGGAAAAAGGAATGGGGATACTACTAAATACTACTAATACTACTAAAGGTAGGGAGCGCAATTAGGAGACTACTTCAACAATCCAAATACTGGACTGGCATCGGACATGACACTGGATCTGAGCTAAAGGAGTTTTAATGACTCAGAGAGCTCATTAATACAGATAAGTCGAATCCCCACCCCTACTCTGCAGAAGAAGAATATGGAACATAGGCTCCTGTTTTCCACATTTTCCTGTAAGTCTTCCTTAAAAGATTCAACCAAAGTTCCAAAGGCCATCCCCTGGGTCTTTGTGTACAAACCTACCACTTGGATAGTTCATCCAGTATCACTTGTCACATGACTAGACTATCTCCTTTCCAGTACAAGGCATGATAAAAGAAAAAAAATCGACAGTATGTCATAGCTAACCAGACGTGGGGAATGAGGGAAAAATAGTTTAGGCACAGGGAAAATCAAGAAGAATTAACCTTGTTTTGTTTGCTTATTTGGGTTTCTCCTACAGTAAGTAAGGGGGTGGTACTGGGTTATGATTGTTGGATGAAAAATTCAAAATAAATAGCATTCAATTTTTTTTTAATATTTAGCAATAGGGACTAGAGCTGCAATTTCATTGGTATCAGGAAGTTACAGGTAAGTAAACTCCCTCTAACAATTCAGGTCAGCACACTCTGCAACTTCTAGTCTTATCACTGAGACGCTGAGAGATTTGCCCAGGGTCAGATAGACAGGATGTGTTAGCGGCAGGCCCTGAACCCAGGTCTCCTCGGCTTCAAGAATGGCTCTGCATGTACTATGCTCTGCTACCTCTTCTTAGCCCCAGAAAAATCAATGAAAGAGAAAGGTCTTATTTCTGTATTACCATTCCTACTTTGGAGAGAGAAAAGATTCCTTTTACTATACTATTGGGAGAATTCAGGTCTCTAAGACATATGGTTCATTACCCTAATATCAGGTAGAACAACTCCATGAAACAGACAGAGGAGGAGAAACATATGTTTTTTTTAAGTACACAAATTCCAGGCAGGGAGGAGTGATGAAAAATCACTCCAGACAAATTGGTATCTTCCTTTCCTGGAGGGTGGGGACAATAATTATTTCCTTTACTTAGAATCAGAGGATGTTTTTGCTGCTGCTGCTGATGCCAGGATTTAAAAGTTACAAGTGCTCCTGAAATGAGGGCTATGATGGAAGGTCATCGGAACATGTGATCTGACACTGAAGGGATCTTTACGATCTTGTCCAATCCTCTTTTTAAGAGTGGGGAAACTGAGGCCCTGGAAGTTTCTGTGAACCATTTTTTCCACCTTCCAGCTGCCTTTAAAGGCAATTTTCTCCAGGTTATTTTTAATCAACACAAAGACTACCTTCCTGCCCAACTGGCACAGAGAAAAAAGATTTGCAGTGCTCTTTATTTCTGGAATTCAACATTCAGCTAAAACTCTATGGCTTTGACATAATCCAAAGTTATGAGTTTACAAGTTAAATGACTTTAACCACCCCACATGCTTTAAAAAAAGAAAAGAACAGAAACTCTAATAAAGAATCCCATTTAAAAAATTGGTAACCAAAGATATTTTCCTGAGTCAGGGAGCCATCAAAGCGAACTAATTAAACTCACCATCTTCTGGACTCTGATGAGAAATTCACTCTTTTATAATGGGATTACTAGAGCTTTGCTGTACAGCTGAGTGGTTTGATTAATAATTTACATTTTTGAGGATATGTAACTTTACCTCATGTTCATAGTATGTGTTCCCAAATTTCTTCTATTTGGCTTAATGTTGTTACATTTAGCTATAATAAATGAGTTAAGTTCTGATTAAAAGTCAATGTAATTATTCCCTCCTGTGGATTATTTTCCAAGAAGAAAGGGCTATGTCAGAATAACATCAGTTTATGTCCTGGACCTTAACAAGGCTCAGGTCTAGTGAGACTCATGCAGAGAAACATGAAAAATAAGGGGGCTAACAGGTCGGTGTGCGAAGGGGGGTGAACCAGGAGGGGCAGAGAGGAAGATGGAGAACACAACTTGGAGCCTTATTCTAAAGACTTACTGTACTATAAAAATCTAAATTAATAAATGATTTAATCTCAAAAATGCATTCCTCAACATTGCAGCCATTATTTAGTCACATATTAACTGTGAAGGGGGTTGGGGTGGGGGGGGAGGAACAAAAGACTTTCCTTGATTAAAGTGCCTGAAGTTATTTCAATCATAATTGCCTTGAGGAGTTATTCTTTGCTTATGTACTAACCTTGGCCAGATTTATTAAAAGGCTGGTAGTGGTGGGAGGGCAAACCCAGAGGGATAAAATTATTTAAAAACTGTGAAGGGCAGATGGAAACACAAAAGGGAGAAGAGAAAGAAAAGAGGCAAATTTCTTCACTTGGTTTTTGCCCTCCACAGGTAGAGAGGAATTGAATGCAACCTTTCAACACAAACAGTATCAGCTAGTGGGTGACTCCATCAAGGGGGACCCAGAAGGTATCTTTCTGCCAAGACTCGGTGTGGTTAGTCACCTGGTATTAGAAACATTAATTATGCACAAAGAGCCCATAGTGGGGCCAGATGGGGACCTAGGAGGCTTTAGGAAGTGACTTCTGGCAGTATTGAATTTCTGTGGGAGTGAAGTCCTTTTTTTGTAAGGGTCACTACCTAGATACTCTTCTTTCTAGCAAAGGTGTTCTGTGACCTGTCTAGATGTGGCAAAAGTAGAAAAATTCCCTGGGTGTTGTTCTTGTTGGGGTCACTGGACCCAGAATTTTTAAAGCTGTTCTCTAACCATGACAGAATCAATGAGAAGACTGATCCTGCATCCCAACCAAAATGTCGTTCAAAATTATGGAGATAAGGAAGAAAATTCTGACGGCAAAAAGCATCTTTATTCTTTAACATTGTATAGAACATAAACATTTAACCTAAACAATGCCATCCCTGAGAGAGTTCTGAAAAATAACATGGGAGGAGAGGGTGACCCTCTAGCGCCTGCTTTCTAGAAACTCAGCATAAACTGTGATAATGAGCTTTGAGGCTGCTTGGGAGAATAAGGGTATGAGGACTATGTTCTAACTACTCCATGGCCCCAGGAGGAATGAACCTGAAAACCCCAAGGAAGGGCAATGCTCTCTAACTCTTCCATCTTTACCCCACCCTCTGAGGTCTTTGAGAAAGCCTTGAGATCTAGAATAGAGCAACATTCAAGCTCTTCTATATTCCTCCTCCAACCAAGACTTCAGAGAGATTTTCAAAGAGGGCCCCAAATCCTCCCAGATGGTCCATTTATCATCTTCTATCTCTTTACTCATCATAACTTCATGTAAACCATTAAGGAAGACCCAAGAGTTTCCTCAGATGGGCCATTAATCAAGATCTTTCATCCCCTAGCCCAAATATAGCTCCATGGAGACCATCATTGAAGGGCCAAGAGCCACTACAATGAACTGTTATTCTAGCTCTTCCATTTTCAAGTCCAACCATAGCTCCATGGAGACCAATCAAGGAAGGCTTGAGATTCCCTAGGCTAATCAGCTACCATAGCCCTTTCATCTCCTGCCTCAACCATGGCTCCAGGGAAACCTTCAGGGAAGGCCTGAGTGATCCTTGGGTGTCCTGCTACTCTAACTCTTACATTTCCTGACCCAACTGTAGCTCCATGCTGAGTATTATGGAAGGCCCGAGACCTCCTGAAGTGGCCAGTTACTTTAGGACTTCCATCTCCTCTCCCAACCATGTTTCTATGAATACTATCAGGGAAGATCTGAGGCTCTCTGGGATAGATAGTTCTTCTAATTCTT
The DNA here is from genome assembly GCF_028372415.1 of Notamacropus eugenii. Lineage (NCBI taxonomy): Eukaryota > Metazoa > Chordata > Mammalia > Diprotodontia > Macropodidae > Notamacropus > Notamacropus eugenii. The sequence goes on from NC_092879.1 coordinate 55,924,146, forward strand.
CCATCTATTTGCTCAACCACAGCTCCAACAGGGAAAACCCAAGACTTCCTGGAATGGTCACTTACTCTAATTCTTCCATCTGCGGGCCCAACCATAGCTCCATGGAAAGCTTCAGGGTGGTAATTCCAAGAGCTCCTAGGATGGCCAGTTATTATAGTTCTTCTGTCTCCTGCCTCAACCACAGCTCCATGGAGACCATCAGGGAAGACCCCCATAGGGTATGCACTTTGTCTAATTCTTGCATTTGCTTGTCCAATTATAGCTCCATAAGGACTATTAGGGAAGACCCAAGACCCCTTGGGATCAGCAGTTACTCCAACTCTAGCATCTACTCCAGCCATAGCTTCAAGAAAACTATAAGGGAAGGTCTGAGACCTTCTGAAAGAGGCAGTTCCTTTAGCTCTTCCATCACCTGGCTCAACAAGAGTTTGAGGGAGTCCACTAGGGAAGGCCCAACACCTTTTTATGTGGGCAGTCATTCTAGCTCTTCTATCTCCTGGCCCAACCGAAGCTCCATGAGGAGCAACTGGGAAGATCTGAGGCCTGTTTTGTTGGGCTCTTCCATCTCCTATTCCAACCATAGATTCATAGAAACCTTCAGGGAAGATATAAGGCCACCAAGGAGAGGCCATTGGCATGGCTCTGACCCCATCTTCCCCTACAAGAGAAATTAGAGTTATTTGGAAAAGGCTGAGTTACTCTAACAAAGTTCATTTGGCATGATATTGCTCTTTCAGCTCTGTCCCTCCCACTGCCCAAAGAGTCAGCATCAGGTCAGAGCTGAGGCATCCTAGGATAGACAACATGTTGTACTCCAGCTCCTTTCTGCCGCCTTCTTACTAGATGCTCTACGGTGCCCCCTCGGGTGCTTCATACCACCTGTGAAGTGTGACAGACAAGTATAGTATTCCTTTTCTTTCATCTCCTCCCCTGCTGGAGACCTTACTCCTACCATCCAGACAATGGAAAGATGATCAGCTGAGGGCACACTCTGCCATGGCAACCTGAAATCATACAAATGTACTTCTTTCCAGCTCCTTTGCTGACTGGGCACATTCTGCTAAAGCAATATCCACTCACACAAACATTTAAATTGGAATTTAAACAAAATAACTATTGCCAAATTCTTCCATTAACTGAATACCAACTTCTTTGCAACACCCCTTGACCTCTGTCACCATGCCACCCCTGGCTGCCTCCCAATCCACTCATTCATCAATCTCTATTATCTAGTTTTGTGCTAGATTCACCATTATCTTCTTGTTCTCTCTACTCAGATGAGTTCTATTCCTCCTCTAGCCCAGTCTAGACCAGTGTACTGTGACCTCTTCATCCCCAACCCCCTCACAAACTCCCTTAGGCTCTCCAGAGTACTCCCTTTTACACTCTCACTTTTTCCCTGAAACAATATTCTCCTTCGAGGAGCATTACAAATTCCGGAATGTTCTGCAATGGGTACCACATTATATCATAGATTAGACTTAGAACTAAAAATGAACTCAGAGATCATTCTAGTCCAAACTGTCCCCATTTCGCAGATGAGAGAATTGAGATCCAGAGAGGGGAAATGACTTTTCCAGGATCACCCAAGTAGTAAGAGAAAGGGTCTAGGAATGGAACCCAGATCCAGAGCTCTTTCCATCAAACCACCTTGCCTTTCATCTAAGCCTGGAAATCCTTTCTGATAACATGTGTTCTTCTATTCTACTTTCAAATGTCCTTTGTACAAAAATAGCACTAGATATGTAGACAGAAAGCCTGAGTTCAAATTCTGAATCTACCATTTACTATATTGCTTAGGACAAGTCTCTTCTCTGCCCTGGGACCCAGTTTCCTCTTCTGTCTTATGAGAAGGCTAAACTAGATAATCTCCAGATCTAACACTCTATTGATTCTATAGCTAACCCTACATTTTGCGCTCATCATTACCTCAGCCTCTCCCTATTCTCCCAGCCTATCTCTTGTATGCAACCTTCAATTTCTCTGTCCATCCAGCCTTGATCCATTAGTTGCCACAGCAAGATCTGTCTGTTATCATCTCAAATCCCCCAACCTTCTCTCATTCCTGATCTACTAATCCTCAACTTTAGGAAACCTCCTCTCCTGCTCTTGGGCATAGCTGGGGAAAACCACTGATTTAGTCCATTATATGTTTAAGCTATAAAACTATCAGCTGGGTCCTGAGGCAATCGTATTTAACACCTATTGATCCCCTATCTAATTACCCACAATCATAGAAGATGACCTTGCCTAGGTTTTAGCTGATATCAAGGCCAGCCAAAGGGAGCTCCCTCAGTTCTCATCTTCTACACCTCAAAACTTCAGGGGCTTCACAGATTTTCTTTCTTCCTTAATCTCTAAGGAAAACATTCCTACTTTTTACCAAGACTAAGGATTCCCTTACATCTTATCTCCCTCTTTCTACAATCATTTCTCTCTGTAGCATCTTCAATTTTTTCTGCCTACAAACATGTTTAAGTATCCTCCATGTTGTTTTTAAATTTGCCTTGGTACATACCAAACTCCTGTCTCTCCCCCTCACCCCTGCCCCTTTGTAGGTTGCAGATCTATACCTGATGCTTCTACTTCCTTTCCACCTACTCAGTCCCTTACGATCTGACGTTTGTCCCTATAATGCTACTGAAAATGCTCTCCAAGGATCAAATCTTTTCCTCAATCTTTAGATCCTGCTCAACTTTCTCCATAGAATTTATCACTTCCTAACTCCTCCTCTCTTGATACTCTCTTCCTCCTTCAGCTCCAGAGGCACTATACTCTTCTGGTATTCTACCTACCTCTCCTAACCACTCCCTTCCCACCTCCTTCACTGTGTGGTACAAAGAATTCAGAGGACCTGAGGGCTGGACCAGGTAGCCTGGGAGATCTCTAAATGTATCCTTTTAGCCCTTATTTCTTTCTGTGGGGATTCCTGGGAACTCTTTCTCTGTATATTTTTTGCCCTTGTCAACTCATACCTTTCAATATTAGCTCTATGCAGATGAATCCCCAACCTAATTTGGGGATTCCTGATCTCCAGGCTCATATTTCTCATCTTTACCTTTATGACTCACTCAGACTCCAAGTATACTATATCCTCTTTACTTCCCTATTTCTGTAAGTCATACTGGAAAATCTGCAGTCATCTGTGGATATAAGAGGTGAAGAAAAGGGAAAAGGCAATCCTGTCCATTTCTCCCTCTGTGATCTCTCAAAACTATCCCTTCTCTTCCATTCCCACTCTAATACAAGACCTCATTACCCTGGATATCCTCACAAGAGCCTCATATTGAATCTCACCACTCTAAACCATCCTTCCCACCTCTCCCCAGATTAATGTTCCCTATGCATGTCCATGCTACCTGCCAAGTAAGACAAACTCCTCATCCTGACATCCTGGTCTAATTTTTTCTTATCCTACTCCCTTTTTCCATAGCTGGTTCATTTCTGGCTCAGAGGAGGCAGCTATGTGTCTCAATGGATAGAGCATTGAGCCTGGAGTCAAGAAGACCTGAGTTCAAATTTGTCCTCAGACATGTACTAGATGTGTGACCCTGGGCAAGTCATTTAACCTCTGTTTGCCACTGGAGAAGGAAATAGCAAACCACTCCAGTATCTTTGCCAAGAAAATCCTGTAGATGGTAGGGTTCATGAAGTCACAAAGAATCAGACATGATTCAACATCACTACTCCTTTCTCCATACTTTATTCTCCAACCAAACTAAAGTCCTCATTGTCACTTGCCATGAAGCCCCTTCCCCTACCCTGTTCTTCTTCTGAATGGTAGCTACCATCATTCCCTAGGCTTAGAATTGCCCTTCCCCCATCTCTCCATTTTAAGATGGATAGGATTTCAAAGACTTAGCTTGAATAAACTCACTCCTCCTAAGCCAGAAATGACTATTTTCTCTTATATCTTGTATGGCATACTGATTGTATTCTCTTACATACTTACCGTGTTCTGTTTCACGTTATGGTCATTTGGGGATGTGCTGTAGCTCTCTCTCTCTCTCTCTCTCTCTCTCTCTCTCTCTCTCTCTCTCTCTCTCTCTCTCTCTCTCACACACACACACACACACACACACACACACACACACACACACACACACACACTATTATAAACTCCAAGAAGCACTGATAATGTCTTCTTTGAGTCTTGCACCTCTCCCAGTGTGTAGCTCATTGCTGAGCAAGAAGTAGGCACTTAATGTTTGTTGAATTGAACCGTCTTCCCAGAGGGGCTCTTTGAATTCAGGTAAAAGGACGGAGAACACAATGCCTTCCTTTTCCCAACCTTCCTCAGGAGACATACAATTACACTCAAGAAAGACTTAGAGACCAGGAACCCTCTCCTGATTATAAGTCACTTGGCAATGTGTTTTCAGTCCTCCATTTCAATTCAAGAGTCCCAAAACGGAAAGAGGCAGGGCAGGTGTCATTCCCATTTTACCAAAGAAAAGCTGAAGCTCAGAGAACAGAAGTCAAATGCCCCAGATCCCACAGCTAGCAGATTGAACCTCAAGTCTAGGTACTCTGCCAGCAAATCCAGTACTCATTACACTATCCCATGCCGAGAAGTATTTCAGGCACCCAAAGAAGCAAATGCAACTGTGGAAGAGAAAATGACCAATATAGAAAGCCACAGCCATCCCAAGGAGACACATATACCATGCTGGAACACTGCACAGAATGATATACCAAGAGTTGCTATTCTCTATAAGCACTAGCAAATGGATATTACCAGTGATTAACAGTGGCCACTGGAGTCTATGAAGAGATTATTCAGGTGCTGCATGACACAACACTACTAGAGTGAAACCTGGGACCAGGGCCAAGCGATGGAATTCAACTCCCATGACGGCTCTGGTGACAGCAGGCTTTCCAGGCCCTGCATCCTCACATATGAGTTTGGATACTGTCTGTGGTGGCAAAGCTCCAGCAAGGCTGGACCTCCAAGAGTTCTGGCCTGTGTTTATGTGACCCCTGGGAGAATGGGGGTCTGGGAAACTCCACTCTCCTCGTCTGGCCTGAGGCAGAAGGGTCATGATCTGGAGAACCAGAGCTCAAGAAAGGCCAGCAATGCTAAGATTAGCCCCAGGCTCTAGTGAACTGGATCTTTGAGCATTCTTATCGAGGTGCCCCCCTGCACTTTAACAAGAAACAGAGTTCAACAACAAGGACTCTGGCAACTAGAAAAATCACATCACATAGTGGCCTTGGAAAGAGACCCTGGTCTCAATGAGACCTCAGACTTCAGATCAAATGTCAGGCTAAAGAAACCCAACTCCAAGGTCCTATTCTGGATGGCAATCTGTTCCAGGACAAATTACACCAGTGACACAAGTTTCCAATAACAAAGGTTACAACTTATTCCACAGTCCTACGAATCTACCTCATCCAAGGTCAACTGCCCTGAGCCAAATGACCTAAAGAGAAAGGATGACCCTAGGCAGTCACACAGAATGGAGGGCAGTCAATCAAGCAGAACAAACATTGCCAGGATGCATTTAATCAAAACATGAAATGACAGCATTGGTGACTGCCAAGCCCCAGATGCAGGCAGAGGCCAAGCTAGGGCCTAAGCATCATGGTGCCTTGGGAGCCATGACAGGGCAGCTATTCATAAGAAGCATGCCTTCTCAGTAGGGAATGAAGGAAAGACTCAACCAAATAGGAAGATGGTTTCTTTTATAAGTTACAGAATCATCACAGGCTCTGGGGGGGGTGGGGGGAAAGAATAAAACGAAAGAGTAGTTGTACTGGAGAGAGAGGAAGAAAGGAAAAAAGAAAGGAATTCTTTTTGCTTTCATAGAAGTTTTCCCAAGAAGAATTAATTAAGCAGAAACAGAGAAGCATTGGGCTGCCCCTATATTACCAAGCACATCTAAGTAAATGAAATTGAGCAAATGAGGCAAACAATGAAAATAAACAACTTTATTTTACTGCACCAATCATTAACAAAACACTATTAGGAAAAGAATACTCCAGCGACTGTAGCCAAGTACCTTAGGTTCAATTTATAAGGGCAAAAGGCCTCTTGAAAACTGAAATACAGAAGCTGAAAAGCTCCCTCTATCAACAAACCCCAGCAGTTTTATGTGGGTGTAGACCCAGGTTCTAGTGACCCTCTGATGCTTAGTACCTATGTCATTTTGAGCAAGTAACTAAATCTTCCGGGGTCTCAGTTTCCTCATGTGTAAAATAAGGAGATTGGACTGTTGTTGTTGTTGGCCTCTAAAGTCCCTTCCAGTTGAAGATGCAGGAACCTCTATTGGTCAGAAGTCCAGAAACCAGGAAATAAATATTCACAGCTTACATACTCCAATTGGGCCAGCCATTATTTAAAAGGACATCATGACTCGAGGACACGTTAAACATGACCCATCTTGATATGGTTGCAGAGAGAAATATCAAAGAACAATATTATATCACTCAGATGGGCAAATGGAAGTAGAAAATGAGAAATTACTCCAATGATCAGAGCAGCCAGGTGGCACTGTGGATAGAGCCCCAGGCCTGGAGTCAAATCAGACCTCAGACATGTTTAGTCACTTCACCCTGTTTACCTCAGTTTCCTCATATGTAAAACGAGCTGGAGAAGGAATAGCAAATCACTCCAGGATCTTTGTCAAGAAAATCCTAGATGGAATCACATAGAGTCAGACATGACCGGAACTACAACAACATTCCAGTGGTCAAGGTTCAAAGCCCTGTTGAGGAAGAAATTAGGGATTTGGGGTAAGAGTTACCCTCAATGTGATGGTTAGAAGTCAGTAACTTCTTTATGCCGTTTGGGGTCCCCAGAATGAGTGTTCAGTATAAGGTATAAGTACAGGAAAAAGGAAACAAATGATTGCTCTCCTCTATTATGAACTTTGACAATTAATAAATAATAATGGCAACTAACATATAGCACTTGTTATGTACCAGACACTATGCAAAGTGCTTTTACAAATATTATCTCATTTGAGCCTCACAACAACCCTGGGAGGGTGAGGTAGGTGCTATTAGCTCCATTTTATATTTAAGGAAACTGAGACAGACAGGAGTAAAGTGCCTCACCCAGTATCTGTGTCTGAGGCTGAATTTGAACTTGTGGATTCCTGACTCCAGGACTACTCTTCTGTGCACTCTGGTGCCACCTAGCAGCCATAATTACATACTATCCTTGAACATTCATCAGTTGTGTCACAGTTAGTTTTAGTCAAATAGAGTCACAGAACCAAAAAAATGTTAGAGAAGGAAGGGACTGACCCCCACATTTTTTACAGATGAAGAAACTGATGCCCTGATTGAGTAAACTGACATTGCCAAGGTCACATAAGCTGGGATTCTAATCCTGGTGGTCACAGTGTTCTTTCTTCCACATCCCATTACCAATAGCAGATGAAAGGCAATCTTTGATTTTGTCTGTTTGAAAACTACATGAAACACTGTGACTCCTCTCTCCAACCAAGCAGCTGTCTAATAGTACCTCTGAAGGACCATGTATTTTGTAAATGAACCATCTACAAATAAATTAATTCAACCAAAAGGTATCTCTGAAGCAGAAGATAATTTGGCTCAGCTTTTCCTTCCTTCTTCAAATCTATCCCATTTTCCCATCATTTCCAACCACTCTGCTTCTGGGCCAGGTCAGTCTCCTATCTATTTCAGGACCTGCCTGAATTCTTATACTTCAATGGGTACACAATCTCATCAGCCTACTAGGTGGGCTCCAATGGGACAGATTGCAGCCCATCTGTGATTTTTCATCTTGTGTGATTCCCACCTGGGTCCTCCTTTAATTCTTCCATAGGAGATTCACCCAATTCAATTCAATAAACAGCAATTTTGCTAAGGGTCTTTTATTAACTGGTTACCAGTGCAGCATGGGGATTATCTGGATTTCTGCACTCATGGTAATCCTGCACCTTTTCACATGTATGTTAACTGAGGCAAATGGGTAGATGAACCCATGTGAGGCAGTAGGTTCTGAGGGAAGCAAGGCTCCATACTCAGTCCATCTTTAGGGGTGGAGCATCCACCTTCATCAGTCATGGTGAGGCAAGGATGCATTCATTCAAAAGGCACTTATTAAGGACTTACTATGTGCCAGGTATCATTCGAGGCACTGGGGACACAACAAAAACAAAACAGCTCCTGCCTTCAAGAAGTTTCCATTCTACTGGAAGAAGACAACCTACACAGATATATGCATATACAGTATATAAACAAAACAAACCCCAAGTAGTTTAGTGAGGGACAGTACTGACAGGAAGCTTGGGAAAGAAATGCTTCATGGAGAAAGCCGTGCTTGAGCTAAGTTTTGAAGGAAACCAAGGAGTGTAAGAGGCAAAGACAAGAGCAGAGTACATTCCAGGCATAGAGGACAGCCAGCACAAGGGTATGGAGATGGGAGATGGAGTGAAGCCAGTTTGGCTGGACTATAGTATGCGAGAAGGGGAGCAATGGATAATGAAGCTGGTAAAATAGTCTGGGGCCAGGATTTAATGAGAGCCTATAAATGCTAGAAGAGTTTATATTCTATCCTAGAGGCAATAAGCAAAGATTGGAATTTCTCAAGTAAGGGAATAACAGGGTCTCATGTGCATTGCAGGAAAAAAACACCTGGGCAACTGAGGGGGGGATGTACTAGAATGGGGAGGGCAGTATGAGGATGACCCTGAGGGGTGGCCATGTGAGCAGCGACAAAGGACTGTATGGGAGAAACGACATGAAGAGAGAAAGGAGAACATCTAGCAACTCAAGTAAGAACGGACTTGCAGGATGCCAAGCCTCAAAGAAGAGAGAACAGGTTCCAACAAGTCAATTTTTCTCACTTTCTAAATGAGAATACTCTAGCTGTATTTTTAAAAAGACTATCCAAAAACCATCTCCAGGAAACAATACAATCTCATTCCAGACTGAAATTAGAGGTTTGAATTACTTTTTCTTCTTTATTCCCCATTGGAGTGGGGAATTTCTAGTTTGGGAATTCCCTCTCCCAATGTACGTAAGCAATTTGCCTGTTTTGAAGTCTTGGAAACTTGTGTGGAACAGAGAGAGATTAAGTGATTTGCCCAGAGTCACACAGCCAGTATCTCAGGAAGGACTGGAACTCAAGTCTGTCGTGACTCCAAGGCTTAATAATCACGTTGCCTCTCTTCTTAAGAGACGGTATACAGCAAGATGAGAGAAAGCATCATTTACACAACAAATGAAAAACCCTCCTTACCCAACTTGGCATTCAGTTAATTCTCCTGAGATTAGTGAATAGTTCCCAGACAAGTAGAGAATGTCAGGACCAGGAACTTTGATGACACACAACTTTCCTGAAATTCAGGCAAACCTTGAAAGAAAGTGTGTTTAAGCCATCATGGGGACACTTCAGTAGAAGATCTGAGCATCAGAGGCTAATGTAGATAAAAGTGATAACTACTCCATTCTCACTTGGCCAATGGGCACACATATACACATGCGAGCACAAGTGTGCGCCCCTCCCCAACACAGTCAAAAGATGAAGCTATCTAGCTGCCCAGCCCAAGGACTCACCTTGAAACACTGCAGCATTCTGAATAATCACAAACTTGAGCTCCATGCTTGCAGACTGAAGAAGCTGTTCCATGTTCAAGCGAGCCAATATTTGGTACTTCTCTTCCATCTTTCGTGAGCAACACGTTGGACCCTTGGAAACACAAACTTGCAAGTCGGAACCTGGAAAAAAACAAGTTTTCAGTGAGTTTCAGTAGCCAGCGGGTCACACAAGAGAAGCCAAACAGCACCACTGATGCTCTTTTTGTAAGATAGGAAAGTGCCACCTCTCCCAGGAAGCTCTCCTGGATCATATAAGTGGTGATAACTTTCCCCATCGGACTTCACTGGCACTTTATTATGTACCTCTCTTATACACTGAAATATGGTGTACTGTTTTATATTTAAGTATTATTCCTCCCATGGGTAGAAGGACCCTTATTAGAGGAAGCCAGGTGGTGTAGTAGAGCACTGGACTTGAAGTCAGGAAGAAGTGAGTTTAAATCCAGACTAAGATACTTACTGGCTGTGTAACTGTGAGCAAGTCACTTAGCCTTCTGTCTGTCTCAGTTTCCTTAACTTTCAAATGGGGTTAATAATAGCACCTATTTTACAGGATTGAGAGGGTAAAATGAGATATTTGTAAAGTTCTTAGCATAGTACCAGGAACATAAAAAGGCTTTAATGAATTGTTTCTTTCTTCCCATCCTTATCTAAACTTTGCATCTCACCAGGGTCCAACATAGTGCTTTGCAGACTGAAGGTCCTTAGTAAATATCTCTTTAATTGTCAAATTCATTAGTACCCTATTCCGTAGTCCTTGATGTTTCTCATTTAGCTTTATTACTCATTTATTTTAAATAACTAACATTAAGCTGATGCAGTATTTAAACTCCTATTTCTAGTACTAAGGTATATTAAGAAATAGTAATATCTAAATTGGTACGAGTAAAAGGATGAAGTTTCATCCTAAGACCTCATAGTTTTTTTCGTGCAAATGTTTAACACAGAAAATCTCAAGCTCTTGTCTTTGCCACTCCTTTCCCATAGCCCACATTAATGCACCTTGAAGAATGGGGTCTCATCACAACTGTAAAACACGATGATTTCTCTCTTTATCCCACAGGCACAAGTGTACCTTCAGCTGTACTGTTAAGTCTATCGATTAGAAAGAAGGCAGATTGTGTCAACGGTGAATTACTGCAAAACTTCAATTACTAGAATGTTAAGATAACCAGAGATCTTCATTTGCTATACAACACCCTCAGGCCAATGGCAAAAACCACAAGGAAACAAACCAACGTCGGCAATTTTGTTCCTCTTGCCTAGACCCCAAAAGATCATGAGATCAATGGACTTAAGAGGTAAAAGGGACCTTCAATACTATCTAAGGCAACTGCTGAAGCAGGAATAATGACAAGGTGGCTAGGGTGCCTCTATGTCTCCTGGAGTCAGGAGGACCCAAGCTCAAATTTTCCTTACTTACTATGTGGCCTTAAGCAAGCCACTCAATCTTTGAACTTCAGTTTCCCCATCTGTCAAATGAAGGCATTAGACTAAATGGCCTCTAAGGTCCCCTGCAAGTCTAAATATATGATTTTCTGACTCTACTGCTGAGTTATCTAGTTCGTTTTACAGATGAAGACACTGAGGGCCAGGAACGTTTAGCAATCCTCCTCTCTGAGCTTCAGTTTCCCCATTTGTAAAACGAGGTTAATTACATCTTGAGTACCCACCATCACACTATAAAAATAGGAGTTTGTTGTCGTCATCATCACCATCATTGTCAGAACTATTACTTCAGTTCTTTGTGAAGCTCAGATGAGATAGTGTATAAAGAGCAATTTATCAGCTTTAAATCACTACTTAGCCATTATTACTGTTACTGTTGTTTCTCAAGGACAGCGAGGTGGTAAATAGTAGAGCTCAGTCCTTCCGATTCAAATTCTGGCACCCTTTCCATTTCACTTCCCTCCTGACTTTAGGAGATGCACTGAAATCAGTGAACACTCTACACAATTTTCTATATCTTTTTGCAACTTCAGGCCTGCACACTGAAAATGTGTGTGCAAAATGATGACTTCAAGGTTCTGCAAAATGTTAAGTCAGTAAGTTCAAATTCAGTTATGGTCACTGCATCATATTTAAGACAAGAAAGAAGACACAAACACGTCAGAAAGATATCTTTCTGACGTGTTTGTGTATACATGTATGTGTGTGTGTATGTATGTACGTGTACACCAAGGGGCATGAAAGGAAAACCAAGCATTGGATAGGGTAGCCATGGCTTCAACTGAGTTTCTGTTAGCACAAGAAAACACAGTGTCAAAATGAAGAGATCTAGGATAAAGGAGAATTGGTTAAAAGAGTGGGGACTCCAGAGGGCACAATGAAATAGGAAGGCAGACAAGGATGAAGACCAAGGATGAGGTAGGGATAAGGTACATAGTGATGGGAGTAAAGGAAGAGAGAAAAAGAAAGACTTCCTAACAATTAGAGCTACCTCAAAATGTAACAGGCTATTTCTGCAGGTAGTAGTTCCTTCCCTTCACTGGTAGTCTTTAAACAAAAGCTGGATGGTCACTTTTTCAGAATTATTATAGAGGGACTCCTTGTTCAGGTATAGATTGGTCTATATGGCCTCTCAGGATTCTCTCCAAACTGAGATGCCATGGTCCAGCTCCTGCTCCTTCTTACTATGTGACCACAGCCAAATCAATCTCTCGGGGCTTCAATTTCTGCTTCCATAAAATGGGGATAACTCATCTAATGTTATGAAAAATACATTAAAGGGAGGCCATGACTTCTTCAAGATTAATGGAATAAAGGGGTACTCCTTCCTGATAATTGGTTTTGGGAATACTTTCTAATGACTTTGGGGGTTTTTTGTGGGTTTTTTTAGCATGCAATTTTTTAAAATTATTTTATTTGTTTTCAGTTTTCTACAATCACTTCCATATACCTTAGATTTTTTTCCCCCTCACTTACCCTCCTTCTCCCCTACCTCCCCAAGATGGCATGCAACCTTATATAGGTTCTACACATACATTCTTATTATTAAATACATTTTTACCTTAGACATGTTGCATAGAAGAATTGAAATGAGTGGGAGAAACCATAAAACAAAACAAAACACAAGAGAAAATGGTCTGCTTCATTCTGCGATTTGATTCTATAGTTCTTTCTCTGGATGTGGAAGGCATTTTGCCTCAAGGGTCCATTGGGAATTTTTTAAGTCCTTACATTGCAATGTAGTACTAAGTCTACCAGAAAAATTTCGCGCGCACTGTGGTTGTTGCTGTGTACAAAGTTCTCCTGGTTTTGCTCCTTTCACTCAGCATCAGTTCATATAAGTCTTTCCAGGTCTTTCTGAAGTATTCTTGTTCATCATTTCTTTTTTTTTAAATTGAATTATTTTATTTGTTTTCAGGGTTCTACAATCACTTCCATACATCTTAGATTTTTGCCCTTCCCTTTCCCCTTCCCCCCTACCTCCCCACTCCCTCCCTGAGATGGCATACAATTTTATATAGGTTCTACACATACATTCCTATTAAATATACTTAAACCTCAGTCATGTTACATAGAAGAATTAAAATGAATGGGAGAAATTATAAAACAAAACAAAACATAATACAAAAAGAAATGGTCTGCTTCATTCTGCAATCAAATTCCATAGTTCTTTCTCTGGATGTGGAAGGCATTTTGCCTCAAGAGTCCATTGGGAATTGTTTAAGTCCTTGCATTGCAATGAAGTACTAAGTCTACCAGAAAAAATCCTCACACATTGTGGTTGTTGCTGTGCACAAAGTTCTCCTGGTTCTGCTCCTTTCACTCAGCATCAGTTCATATAAGTCTTTCCAGGCCTCTCTGAAGTCTTCCTATTCATCATTTCTTATAGCACAACAGTATTCCATTACATTCATATACCACAATTTATTCAAGCATTCCCCAATTGATGGTCATCCCCTTGATTTCCAGTTTCTAATGACTTTGTGAAATAACATTTGCTAGGCAATATTGGGCAGCTTATGTGTATGCTTGCTCTACCAAGGGCATTAAAGCAGCCCCTGTGTAAGTATGAGCAATTGTTTCGGTTATCTTCACCTGAAATGGATTTTGACAGGTTTTACTTTTTAAAGTCAGAAATCAAATTCCTCCTGCTTTGGCTCAGATGACAACGGTCCTCAATCAGGGGAACTGACTCAAAGGGCTATCCTATTTATTCAGCTACCCTGGAGGAAACTGCTGCCAAGAACAGGAGAGGGGCTAGTTGTCACTAAATCTAACCAAGCACCGCGTAAGAGGGTGAAGCCAAAATACCATTTGGGGTTTAGAGACAGTGACATTTATAGGAAATCAAATTTAAACTCTCTTCTACACAAGCTTCAAGCTTATTTTAAATGTGCTCTAAACACAAAAGCTTTATGATTCTCTACAGGGAAAGAAAACCATAGCCAGTTTGAGTTCACTAGGCTCTTACTACATAAACTTGCAAAGTTTAACGATATTCCAAAAAGAAGGATGAAAGGGAATGGAGTTTACTGGGGCAAAATGGAAAAAAGGCTGAAGCTGGAGTCAGAAGACCAGAATTCAAGTGCTGACTCTGCCATTTAATAGCTACCAATGTGACCCTGAGCAAGTCATTTCACCTCCATGAACCTCAGTTTCCTCATCTGGAAAATGAGGGAGTTGGACTAGCTAGATGACTTCTGAATTAGATTTGAAATAAGGTTGGTTGGGTATACACAGATGCAGACACAGACATACACACAATTTTCTACTAGTTCCTAACAGATACTTTCACATCTTGCTATCCAGTTGGCAAATACACTAAGCTTTGGGAAAAGTGTGTAAGTCTCTGTACAACACAGGTGAGACTTCCACATATGGCACACCCATACTCTCCTCTACCTCAAAGTCCCATAATGCTTGTTCTGCTTACTATAATAACAGTCCGACAGTCTCCACTTTACAAGGGTGAAACTGAAGCACAAAGAAAGTAGGGAAACTAGGGTTATACAAAGAGCAAAGACAAGATATAGATGGAGGCTTATTGAATCCTACTCTTTTCTTGCCATTGTACCATGAAGCTGGGTTACTTCCTGAGCAACTAAATAAGTAATTTCATTTAATTTCGATGTAATAATTCAGAAAGACATATTAAAGCATTCCACAACTTTTCTTTGACCTAAGCTCACATAAATCCCACAGTTTTACTATCCCTGCCAGTTCAAGAAAAAATTGAAACAACTCTTTAAAGGAATAAAACCCCAAAACATTATAAACACAATGTTTTGTGAAAAGTACAACTTTATACCCTTTGACCCAACAACACCACTTCTAGGTCCGTATTCCAAAGACATCATACAAATGGGAAAAGGACTGACATGTACAAAAATATTTGTAGCAGCTCTTTTTGTGGTGGCAAAGAATGGGAAATTGAGGAGATACCCATCAGTTGGGGAATGGCTGAACAAATTGTGGTATATGACTGTAAAGGAATACTATTGTGCCATAAGAAACGATGAGCAGGCAGACTTCAGAAAAACCTGAAAGGACTTACGTGAACTGATGCTAAGCAAAGTGAGCAGAAGCAGGAGAACATTGTATTCAGTAACAGCCACATTATATGATGACTAACTTTGATAAATTTATCTCTTCTTAGCAATGCAAGAATCTAAGACAACTCCAAAAGATCCATGGTGGAAAGTACTGTCCACACCTAGAAAAAGAACCATGGAATCTGAATGCAGATCAAAACATATTATTTTCCCTCTCTCTCTCTCTTGCTCTCACTCTTGTTCTCTCGTACTTTTTTTGTGTGTTTCTTCTTTTGGGTGGACTCTCCCATTGGTTCTAATTCTTATGTACAATATGACTAATATGAAAATAGGTTTAATATAAAATAATCAAGTGCAATTTTAATTAAGACTAACTTCTATTATATTTAAATAGGAAAAAAAAACCTGTCCACCCTCCTCCTCAGTGTCTTTGTTTTAAGAACTGGTCAAAAAAATACCCTCCCCAGTGCCTTTGTTTTAAGAATTGGTTAAAAAAAAAAAAAAAACAGGAACAATTTATCAGGATTGCTAAAAGTGGTTTATAATCTAAGAAAATGCCTAGAAAATGATAAGAGTTCAAGATTCCTCAAACAGGAAGGAAAGAAATCTTCTAAAGAAAGGAAAATAAATTTAAGGAGACAGATTTGAATAGGATCAACAAACAAGCTGAAAACACTCCAAGAAAAAGGATAAAGAGTAAATGCACATGTCCCAATGAATCCATCATAAGAGTACAACCTTGTTACCATGCACTTGCATCTTTTTTCCTAAAAGTGAAGAGGATAGGAAGAAAAGCCTATGAATTAAGCAAAGCATTGTAAAAGGAACTACATTACAAATAAGGATACCATAAAAAGTAAGATGTAGGGCAAGATTACAAGTATAGATAAACAGCAAGTACTTCATATAAAAAGTAGATAAGCTAAAGCAAGAAGGAAAATACATCCTGCACTTCAGCTAAGCCAACATTTAGTAAATTTCAATGACATGCAAGGTACTCTGCTTGACACTGATGATCCAGAGATGAAAAAGGACCTATTGTCCCTACCTTTAAGGAGCTTCCACTGTACTAGAGGCAATAGGACAAATTTATAAATAAGGAGGGGCAGCTGGGTGGTGCAGTGGATAGAGCACCAGTGCAGGAGTCAGGAGGACCTGAGCTCAAATCTCACCTCAGACACTTGACACTCACTAGCTGTGTGACCTTGGGCAAGTCACTTAACCCCAATTGCCTCATCCTGGGTCATCTCCAGTCATCCTGATGAGTATCTGGTCACTGGATTCAGATGGCTCTGGAGGAGAAGTGAGGCTGGTGACCTGCATAGCCCTCCCTTACTCAAAACAAAGTCAAGTGCAAGTCATGTCATTATTTCTCTGATGGCATGGTCTTCTTCAGCAATGAAGGACGAACACACACATAAATAAGGATGACACAAAGTAAAGAGTGATAAGGATAAAGGGGGCTTCACAAAAAAGGTAGTTCCTGAAAAGATCCTTGAAGTAATATGAGGTCAATCAGTACAGATGAAGAAGTATGCTTCAGGCATAGGAGATGGAGTTTAGAAGAAAGTCTTTCCACGGCTAGAATTTAATGTGTGAAGGGGGACAGGATGAAATTTGGCTTAAAAGAAATAAGGCTGGGAGGGGGAGGAGCCAAGATAGCAGAGTACAAAGATACACATATGCTTAGCTCTTACCCCACAGCCCATAAAATACCTGTAAAGAAGAACTCAATAAATTCTAGAGCAGCAGAAGCCACAGAACAATGGAGTGGAGGAGATTTCTGTTCCAGAAAGACCTGAAAAACCAATGGGAAAGGTCTGTCACGCACTAGATGTGGAGCAGAGCCCAACCCTGCCTTGGTCACGTGGCACTGAAAGGAGTAGATCTGAGCAGGCTTCAGGGACAGGATCTCCAGCTGCAGCACAGGTCCCTCAACCCACAAGTGCCAAAGGTCAGTGAGAGGGTCTTTTCGGCTGACCAAGAGGGAAGCGGGGTGTCCCCATAACTCAGGCCCCCACAAGAGACAGCAGTGGAGGCAGCGGAGGACAAGGGCTCCCAAAGTAGGCAGTGGCCCACACCCATTGTTGAAGGTGTCCTTGTAAATTCCCTGAGGGAAGTAAGCCCAGTGTGGTAGCCCTGTCCCAACCTGAGCAGCTGAACTTAATCTCACACTGAATAGCAGGGCCCCCCCCTCCACCGAAAACCCCTAAGGCTTGGGAGCAGCATTTGAATCTCAGCCCCCAAGTGCTGGCTGGGAAGAATTGGAGGCAAGGTGGTGGTGGAGAGGAAACTCAAAAGTCAAGTAACTGGCTGGGAAAATGCCCAAAAAAAGGAAAAAAAAAATAAGACCATAGAAGGTTACTTTCTTGGAGAACAGGTGTCTCCCCCATCCTTTCAGATGAAGAAGAACAAGGCATAACCATCAGAGGAAGTCAAGGCCTCTGCTTCCAAAGGGAACTTAAAATGGGCTCAGGCAATAGGAAACCTTAAAAAAACAAGTTAGCAGTTTACTAAAGGAGAACCAAAAAAATGCTGAGGACAATAACAGCTTTAAAAAAGGCTAACTCAATTAGAAAAAGAGGTCCAAAAAGCCAATGAGGAGAAGGAGGTTTTAAAAAGCAGAATGAGCCAAATGGAGGAGAAGGTTCAAAAGCTCACTGAACAAAATAATTCGTTGAAAGAGAGAATTGAGTTCAGGGAAACAAATGACTATGAGTTAAACCAAGAAGTTAGCAAACAAAACCAAAAATCTGAAAAAATAGAAGATAAGGTGAAACAACTCATTGGAGAAACAACTGACCTGGAAAATAGATCCAGGAGAAATAATTTTAAAATTATTGGAGTACCTGAAATCCATGATCAAAAAAAGGGCCTAGACATTATCTTCCATGAAATTATCAAGGAAAACTGCCCTGATGTTATAGAATCAGAGGGCAAAATAGATATTGAAAGAATTCATCAATCACCTCCTGAAAGAAACCCAAACAGAGAAACTTTCTAGGAATACTGTGGTCAAATTTTAGAGTTCCCAGATCAAGGAGAAAATACTACAAGCAGCTAGAAAGAAACAATTTGAGTACTGTGGAAATACAGTCAGGATAACACAGGATCTGGCAGCTTCAACATTAAGGGATTGAAGGGCTTGGAGTGAGATATTTCAGAAGTCAAAGGAACTGGGATTGAAGCCAAGAATCACCTACCCAGCAAATCTGAATATAATACTTCAAGGGAAAAAAATGGTCATTCAGGGATATAGTCGAATTTCAAGATTTCATGTTGGGGAAAAGATCACATCTGTATTTAAAAATTTGACTTCCCAAGACAAGAATCAAGAGAAGCATGAAAAGGTAAACAGAAAAGAAAAATCATAAAAGACTCTCTAAAGCTGAATTGTTTACATTACTACATGGAAAGAAAATATTTTTAACTCTTGAATTTTTTCTCAGTATTTGGGTAGTTGGAGAGATTGTACCTACACACACATAGACATACACATACACATAGATAGATAGAGAGTACAGGGTGTGTTATATCAGAAGAGATGATATCCACACACACACAAAATAAATAAATAAAGTAAAAATTAAGGGGTAAAGGAGGAAAATTCCTGGAAGAGAAAGGGAGTAATGGAATGGGGCAGGCTATAACTCATAAAAGAGATAAGAAAAATCTTATTCAATGGAGGAGATAAGGGACAAGGGGGGAGGAGGAAAAATAAAGCTACTCTCCCCACATGTGGCTGAAGGAGGGAATAACATGCTCACTAAATTTGATATGAAAATTTATATACACCACAGGAAAGTAGGAGAGGAGGTGACAAGTGGAGGGAGGAGAATGTTACAAGGGAGGGCAAATGGGAGAAGGGAGTCACTAGAAATAAACACTTTCAAGAAGGGACAAGGCCAATAGTAGGGGGAAAAATAAGGGGGGATAGGGTAGGTCAGAGGGCAATATAATTAGTATTATACAATATGATTACTATGGAAGTCTTTTGCACAACAATACATATTTAGTCTGTATTGAATTGCTTGCCTTCTCAGTAGGGCTGGGGAGGGGGGGGGGGGAGGGAGAGAAGTTGGAATTCAAAGTAGTAGAAACGAATGTTGAGAATTTTTTATTGCATATAATTGGGAAATAAGAACTACAGGGATAGGGGTATGGAACCTTATCTTGCCCTGCAAGAAAAGAGAGAAGATGGGGATAGGAGAGGGGTGGGGTGTGATGGAGGAGAGGGTACATTGAGGGAAGGAGTAATCAGAATGCAAGGTATTAGGAAGTAGGGGGAGGGGAGTGATGGGGAGAAAAATTGGACATGTTACAAAGTGAGGTAAAAGCAATTAGTATTAAAACAATAGACTGAATTAACTGCTGAGAATAAATCAATGACATCTTTAGTTTGGAGAAATGAATTTCAGTCTAAATTTCCTAGAGGAAGGTAACGTTGGGTAAAATTTGGCATTGATGGGAAAGTCAAGGTTTTAATGGTAAATTTGATTTTATGATTGCCATTTAATCAGGAACTAGAACATGTATAGAAAGGCATGTAAGCCACTTAAAACTTGCCTCAAAAGATGTTCCTTAGCCAAAGTGAAACTATAATCATGTTTGAAACCTGGTTATTAGAACTAGCCATTTGTAGATACTATGGGACTATTAAGTGACTGTTCTTCTGAGTCTAGCTCCAGGTATGGGTAGCAAGAAAGATGATCTGAGCCTCCAATACATGATGCCAGTAAGCTGATGAGATGCTGGTGTGAACAGCATAGATGATCTCAAGGGAAGGGTGGGAGAGCGGCTGTTCAGCATGGACTGAGGTGGGATTCTCCTGACTCAATTTCCCCACTGACACCTGGCAGACTTTAAGCCTGACTGAATGCAAGTGGATAATCTAATCCTGCCTGGAAGTGACATGAAGTTGGGGAGATATTGTATCCCTGCAATGTTTCTACTCTTGGTGGCAATTTCCTATAGTCAAAAGGTTTGTTAGCTTAATACCAGATCTATTCAATTATAGATTATTGGTAGGGGAACATCCAAGGTTAAGTCTAAATTTAAACTGTTAGGCATAGGACTTTAGAACAACAACAATAAGTTAGGGTCCTTTAATTCTTAGTAATACTGTGGAGACAATTAGGTGAAGAGCTTATGAAGTTAGCATACACAAATATTATTTGTGTCTCAGTTGGTTAATGTTTTTTAAAAAATTTCTTTTATGGTCCATATTGTAAATGCTTTAAAAAGAAGTATCACCTGTCCAAAAGTTGAAATTGCTTTATCTGTTATAAACTGTGTTAAAAATAAATAAATAAATAAATGACTGGACAGGTAGGTTGGAACCAGATTTTAAAAGCCATTTTATACTGGCCTAAGGAATTTGCTTTTCTTCCTATAGGCTTTTGAGTAGGAGAGCAGTACAATCAGATCCATGTATCAGGAATATTATTTTCTATGCCTAAGTGAAGGATGGATTAGAGATGGGAGAGACTAGAGGCAGAATTGCCGGTTAGGAAGCCATCAATAACAGTCCAGGGAAAAGGAATAAAAGGCTAAACTGTATAAATGGAGAAGAGGAAACAAATGCCAAGACATATCACTAAGCTGGAATTGACAGGGCTTGGTAACTGATTGGCTATACAGAACTGATGGAGATGGAAGAATGTCAAAGATGTTATTCAGGTCACAAACCAAGAAGACAGGGAAGATGGTGATAGCTTCAATAGAAACAAACATATGGAGGAGGGAAGTATGAAGTGGTTGGGGGAAGATGCTTCGGATATATTGAAATTGAGATATTCACAAGACTTCTAGGAAGAAATGTCTATCAGAAGTTGATGAGACATTAGCCTTGAATATAAAGATAACTGAACCTATGGGAATGTATAAGATTACTAAGAGAGAGAGAGCATAGAAAGAGGAGAGAAGACCCAACACAGAGTTTTAGGGAACAAACACCCTCTGAAGTAGTACCCTCTGAAGCCAAGCAGAACAAGTCTAATCCTTCTTCCATGCAACTGCTTTTCAAATCATTTTATGATCATTTCCTCCCCTTCCATGAACCCCAAGTCTCCAGGCTAAAGATCCTGAGGTTCATCCAGCTAAAGCTCACATAGTATAGTCACCATTGGCTTAACTTTTCACCATCCTGGTTGCGCCCAGCTCTGGATGTTCTCCCAAGCTCCCAAAACTGTGACTTCAACAACCAAAAAAAGATCTTCAGATGTGGTCTTATTGGGTAGTACAGCATATATTTAGGACAGGACTATGACCTTCCATGTTATAGATACCATTACTCTCAAAGCAATCTAAGATTTTAGTGACTAATATTTGGGTTTGGTCACTCAACCAACTCTGAATCCTCCAAATTATACAAGTGTCCACCCTCATCTCTCCATCTTGTTCACAAAGTTAGCATGACAGACTTTATCGAATGCTTTGCAGAAATCTAGGTAGACTGTGTCTATAACAACCCACTAATCTAGTAACTCTGTAGTCTATTAACTCTCTCAAAAAGGAAATAAAGTTAGTCTGACATGACCTGTTCTTAATTTCAGAATAAGTCATGCCAGACTAATCTCTCTAGACCATTTAATAAATGTTTATCAAATCAACGAATGGTCTCTCTGTAGAGGGGATAAGTTGAGGCATAATGGAAAATAAAGTCAGACAGTTAACTTTCATGGAGCCAAATTATGGAAAACTTGGGAGAAATCTGGACTTGGGAAGCTAGGTGGGGCTAGAGTAAATAGAGTGCTGGGTTTGGAGTCAGGAAGACCTGAGTCCAAATGTGACCTCACTTACTAGCTGTGAGAACCTGAGTAAGTCACTTAATGCTATTAGCTTCATTTTCCTCATCTTTAAAATGGTGACATGCTGGAGAAGGAAATGGCCAACCACTCCAGTATCTTCACGAAGAAAACCCCATGGACATTGTCCATGGAGTCACAAAGAGTCAGACACGACTGAACAACAATTGAATTTGAGCTGACTGATGAGAAATAGGAAGTAACTTCAACTGCTTGAATGTAAGAGTTACATGCTAAAAAACCACATATTAGGAAAATTAGTCTGGAAACCTGAAATTAGAGTCATATTAGGTAGCCTCTCAAGATCACTTCCAACCCTGTTTTTCTATAATCACTTTTATTGTAATCTATATTTTAGCTATTTTATTAAACTGCAATTTGATCTAATGACTACAAATCGTCAAAAATGACACTAGAAAGCACACTTAAGAATAGAAGAAACATTTATGCAGACCTTGATTCTTACAGTTTCTTAGGAGGAGATTAAATATATTCAAATAGCAACAGGAGAGAATGAATTGTCAGGGCTCAGTAACAGTGAAAATGAAAACCGTTTCCTCTAAAATTTAAAAAAAGAGATGATTTGATACATTTCGTTGCCAAGATCTGCTTTCTGAACAGAGGACAATATTTTTTTGCTAACAAAAGAACATTATGCTAAAAAAAATAATGAAGCATTATCATTAAAGTAATATTAAGCAAAGGAATTAATGATATCCAGAACAGGTTACTTCATGACAGGCACAGAAAATAATCAATGCCTATTAAAACTACCCAAAGGATTAAGTGCAGGTCACTGCACTAATGAAGTAAATGATAAATCAGGTGTTTTAAAAGGTATTTTGAAACTAAGGACAAGTCAATTTGCCATCCAAAAATATTAACTAATTTCTTTAACATCTAACAGTGACTTCCTATTAGAATAGAGTACTTTTATCCTAATTAATCATTATCTAAATCAAATCCTACATGCTCATTAATTTCTCACTAACCAAGACAGGATGCAGATGAAAGAAACTGCTGTCTTTGAAATCAGTAGGGGAAGTGATACTTGCTGGTAGGAGAAATTGTCTAAGAGAAGAGAAATGAAGGTGACATTTCTATCACTTATCCTGAAAGAGTACAACCTTGCAGTGGGAACATTCTCCGAACTAGAGATACACACAAGACTATCTCTAAGGAGGGTTCTCCAGGGAGGGTGGTTCCTTTACATAGTCATCTCCTTCTCCACTCCAACCATCCTGATTTAGGTCCTCATCACTTTTCACCTAGACCTGGAGTTCTCAATTTTGTTTGTATCATGGACCCTCTTTGGTAGTTGGGTGAAACCTATGAAACCCTTCTCAGAATAATGTTTTCATAAAATGTACAAAATTACAAAGGAAGCCTAGAGTTACTGAAATATTTTTAAAACAAGTTCATGCACCCCAAGTTAAGAATCCACAACTTAGATTATTAAAATAGCCTATCTATACACTCAATTCTTCACCTGAAACACTCAAATAATCTTCCTAACACAACACACCATTGTGACAACATAACTCCTCTACTAAAAAAGAAAACTTTCAATAGTTCTCCATTGAGTAAAGATTCAAGTTTCAATTCCTAATCTTGGCATTCAAAGATCTCCACAATCTAACTCTGATCTACCCATCCAGTCTTTTATCAAGCTATTGCCCTTCACATATTTCATGTTCCAGCTAAGCTAGCCAACTCTCTCTACCACACCTCACTGCCCCACATTCCTATCTTGCTCTCTTCTATTTCTACGTCTTTGTTTATACCATTCACCATGTCTGGAATTGTCTCACCCTCACCCACCATGTTCATTTGAAGGAAGACAGAAACTTCAGTTAGGTCTAACCCAACTGCCATCACTTCCATCCTTGAACCATATGCAGTTCTCCTCTAGAGCTGAAAACAATCTCTCCCCCTCCAATTTCTCATAGATCTTTCTCTTACATCATTGTTATTTATGTACATATCTTTTCCCGCATTAGACCATAAGCTCCTCAGAGCAGGTCCTGTGACACAGTTATCTTTGTACCTCCAGTGTTGATCATGGAGCTTTGGCACACAGTAGGTGCCTAATAATTAAAGCATTAAATAGCAGTTGCTGAATCCTGAAACAAGAAGCAAGTTTGGCACGTGAGAACCAATCCTAAGTTTCTGCAAGTACCACAGTATTCCTGTTTTATCAGAACATTCTCATCTGTGACAGTGCTGTCACTTACTACTTTGCATATAATCCTATAAAGTTGTACCTAAGACTACATATGCCTCAACTAGAAAAAGGCAGCCTTTCACTTCCCAGATATTTCTGCCTTTCAAAATTCCCTGTAGCAGATGTCTCGGCAATCCATAAAGACAAGAGCTGGGCTGGATCAAAATGTAGTGTTGCCATCATCCTGTAAAGCCTGAGAAAATGTTAGTTCAGGGTTTAAAAAAACAAGTGCTTCCCTCCAGCAACAGGACCCAGAAAAAAAATATTTGCTTAATTAAGAAGGGAAAAAAAAATCTGTGTCACGGCATTATCTACAGCATAAAGTCCAGGCCAAGGCTAAAAAGGATACTAGGCTCTGTGTAAGGCCAACCCTTCTGGTTGCCAAACAAATTGAGCAAGTCCCTTCACCTCCCTGATCTCAGTCTAACAATGTGGAAAATAGTAGTGCCAACAGGCATCACCTTGTCATTCACAGGAATAATCCAAGAGCTAGAAGTTCTGAGAGGACCAGGTCCAAATCTCATCTAAACTTGGTATCTTCCCCAGCACCAGGAACTCTGCACAAAGTAGGTGCTTAGCAAGTGTTTGTTGAGTTGAATTTAATAAATTAAAAATAAGAATGCCATAAAAAGAACTATGGCAAGATTGCAAGGATACACAGATAGATATCCAGCAAGTTCTTAAAATAAAAAGTAGAAAAACTAAAGCAAGAAGGGAAATGCAACCTGTGCTTCAGCCGAACAAACATGTAGCAAAGTCAACAACATGCTAGGTACAGTGCTTGGCAATGGGGATGCAAAGATGAAAAAGGACTTGCTGTCCCTGCCTTTAAAGGGCTTACATTCTACTAGAGGGAACAGAACAAATTTTGAAATAAGGAAGATTCAAGGTAAAGCATGATAAGAGTAAAGGGGGCTTCATGAAAAAGGCAGCCTCTGAGATGACCTTTGAAATAATATGAAGTCAACCAGTAGAGATAAAGAGGTATGCACCAGGCACACCTGCATGAATACAGAGGGGTGATGGAAAGTATGACGAGTTTGGGAGAAGCTGAGTAGTTCAATCTGGATGACTCCTAGTATATGCTAAGGTACTGTTGGTAGATTTTGGATGCTGAGCTCCCCAGAGGCAAGGCATGAAGCCATCTACTTACGTGATCTAACTGTAAAGGTCCTGGGAAACACCTCTCAAAAAGAAAAAAAAAATCTCCCAACCCCTGAAACTGTAACAAGAATGGTTGATTTCTTGGGGTTTATAGATATACTGTTAAGCAAGTTTCTTTCCCTGTATGGGCCTTAATTTCCTCCTCTGTAAAATGACTGGAGTAGATTAGATGAACTCTAAGGTTTCTTTCAGCTTTAATTCCTAAGATCCATGATCAATCACTCTCCGAGTCTTCCTCTTTTAAAATGCAAATATTCCCAGGAAGCACAATAATGCCCTAACAACACAGTGTAAAGGAATTGCATTTCTTTCTCCATTAGGAGAGGGAAAACATAGGGGGTGTTTGGAACACAGAGAAAGGAACTGGCAGCCAAAGATGAATGCTGCCTAGAGCCATCACTAGTTGGATTTTCTAGCATCTAATCACATAATATTCCAAGGAAGAAGATCATAGAGAAGCAAAAAAAAAAAAAAAATTACCACATTGCCTGAGATTATAGGATTTTCATCTGGAAAGAACTTTAGAGATTATCTAGGATAACTTCCTAGATAACTTTTGTAGGAAACCAAAGTCCATAGAGAAGCAATGACTTGGCCAGTCACACAGTGAGTAAATTCTCAGATTTCCATCTGGGTTCTGGTAAACTCTTTAGTAGGCAGTTGACATGAAACTAAGTGGATCCCTCTGACCCTCTACACCTGCCCCTCCCCACCAAAAAAAAATGTTTATAGCTATGTAATGCAACAGGAATAATTAATAGTATTTTGAATAACACAACATTTCCCATGACTAAATAAACATAATGCAACCCTGACAAGAGTCAAAGAAGCGTGGTCACTATATCAGTAAACAAAATATCAAGAGGTAGTATGGTACAGTATAGACTTAAAAGTCAAAGGACCTCCATTCAAATCCTGATTATGACACTTTTGTGACTTTGGACAGGTCACTTCACTACTCTAGTCCTTGGTTTCCTCATCAATAAAAGGAGATTAGACTAGACATCTGAAGTCTCTTCAGGCTCTAAGTCTATGATTCAAAGATCCTAAGACTAAGGCAGGCAGTCAAAAGAACAGTGGTGGGGCACCAGATTTGAATACTAGCTCTGATAACTTACTAGCTGTGTGTTCATGCACAAGTCAGGCAGAAAAAAAAAGAATGCTCTAAATTACTAATAAGAGAAATGACTATTCTTCATAATACAACTTTGAAGTTTTACCTCAAAAAATTGGCAAAAATGATAAAACATGGAAACAGTCAATGTTGGAGGTGCAAGATAGCATACAAGAGCATTCTCAGAATTTCAAATTAATCCAGTCATTCTGAAAAGCACCTGGGAATTATGCAAGAGAGCAACCAAATTATTTTTACCCTTTGACCCAGAGATTCCACTACTGGGCATAGACCTCAAAGAGGTCAAAGACGGAAATAAAGGTCCTATATGCACGAAAATATTAACAGCAGCAATTTTTGTGGCAACAAAAAATTGGGTTTGGGGTGGGGAAATGAGCACCTGTTGATTAAGAAGTGGCTGAACAATTATGGTTTATTAATATAGTTGAACATTATTGTGCCATAAAAAAACAGTGGATATGAGAAATTCAGAAAAACATGAACTGATGCAGTGTCATGTAAGAAGTAAAAACATAACACAGAGTGAAAATAATACAAACCAAAAAATATCACTTGACCTCTTTAAGTTTCTGTTTTTGCTTCTATACAAAAGGAATGGACTTGTGAGCACAGTGTTTGGTAAACTGTAAAGTGCTCTAGAAAATGGAATTGATAGTCATGGCTGAAGAAAATCTGCCCTTTCACTTCAAATGGATTTCCTTAGCACTAGTTCTTTATACTTCTGTCCTCATAGGCCACAGAATGTCCAAGTTAGAGAAGGCCTTAGAGATCATCTAGTTCCATCCCGTCATCTTGCATATGGGGAGACCAAGACCCAGGGAAGAACCTCTAATTTGCAGAAGGCCACACATCTAATTAGTAGCAGAGCCAAAATTAGAACCCAGGTCTCCCAGCCTAGGCCAAGATTCCAGCTCACAGCATACCAGTCCTTTAGCATTTCAGGAAATGTTGATTTAACTAGCTTCCCAGGCAAACGTTGCCAATGCCCAATTGCCCTTACTGTTCAGATGCTTTTTCTAATGACTAACCTCAATTTATGTTTCAAGCCATTGCACCTTGTAATTACATTCTCAACCACTATAAATAATCTGTGCCCTCTATTATATCTTTCCCCTTTCCCTGTGACAGGAGCCCCAGGGGAAAGGTGCTGCCTTGTTAGTATAACATACAAATGGTACATAAGCAAAACTGGTCCCTGGCTGAGCAGCACAGTTATTGATCTTTTCCTCCTTGCCTACTCATGGGCTGAACGAAGTATCTACATTCTCAAGCTACAGTGCTGTGGCATTCATGCCGTCTTGGGGAATCACTATGGAAATGCTTCAGTGATCAGGCACCAATTCCAGACAGGGTTATGTTGAAACTTCAGCCACTGAACAAGGCAGATCAAGGTAGGGAGGATTCCCCACCCACCCCAAACCCCTCACCCCCGGGTCTTTTTCCACACCCAGCAAACATCAATCATTCCCTTATATGGCAATACAGTGTATTTGGTTTGTAGCACTCCTATAACACATTACAATTTTCCTTGTAATACAATTACCTTCTCTCTAGGATCATAATCTCTATGAAAGCAGGTTTTACATTTTCTTCATTTTTGTATCCCCCACCGGGTGTTGTACGTGGTAGGTGTTCACTAAGTGTTTGTTGAATCGAAAAGAAAGAAAACTGGTTACAAAGGCACCGTAGGACTCTTGTAGAACATGCTGAATGCCCTTGTCTGAGGGGGAGTGGCCAATCTCCAGGCAGTAACTACCATCCCATGGGCACAGTGTAAAGAACACTGGTTTTACATGTTGAAAGGCGTGGGTTCAGAAGATTTAAAGCTGGAGAGGTCCTTAGAAATCATCTAGTCTGACTTTCTCACTTTATATCTGAAGAAATCAAGCCATAGAGGGGTAGTGACTTGCTCAAGATCACATTACACAAAATCAAAACAACCCTGCAGTTTCACCTCACAGTCTGGGAATGGGCAAAGATGACAAAGGGTGGGAATGATCAATGGGGAGTGCTTGGGAGAAGACAGACACTAGTGCATTGTTGTCTGAATCAGTGCAACCATTTTGGAAAGCAATTTGGACTTATGCAAATGAAATGACAAAAATGGTCAGAAGTTCTATTACTAGGCTCATACCCTAAGGAGGTCGCTGATAAGAGTAAAGTCCCCATGTACACCAAAATACTTAGAACAGAACACTTTGTTATAACAAAGAATTGGAAAAAATTACATGCCCATCGACTGGGGAATGGCTAAACAAATTGTGGTACAGGAACGTAATAGGATATTATTGTTCTGTAAAAAATGATGAATGTGATGAAAACAGAGAAACATGGAAAAATCTACATGAACTGACACAGAGTGGAGTCAGCAGAGCCAAGAAAACAATATATACAATGACTACGGAAAGAATAAACACCCACACACAAAATTCAAAAATGACTTGCAAAATTACAAAGAACAAGCATGGTTCAAAAAAAAGAGACATGAGAAGACACTTCAACCCATGTCTTTGCAGAGGTAGGAGATACATAAGTGTTGTATATTGTACGTGTTTTTAGACTTTCTCAATGTGCTAACAAGTTATGCAGATTTTCTTTTCTTTTTCCATTTCTTTTTTTCTATTTTTTTTTTCTTAAAAAGTACAATTTGTTTTATGAAATTTCTCTTCGGGAAGGGTAGTGTCAGGGAGATATGGGGGAAACTATAATAAGAAAAAAAGACATAAAAACTTGTTAATAAAAAAAAAGTCACATGATACACTGACTAATGGAAAAAAACAGGATTCGAACTCAGGCTGTCTGACTCCAAGACCAGGAAAAGAATGCCAAAGTTCATTTTTTTCTTCAACAGGCTATTTGGTCAAATCAGTACCACTCAACCAGATGATACTTAATGTGACCATACTCATTTGGAGGGAGTTGTCCAAACCAATTCCTGCTGTTGGAAAAGTGGCCAACCTAAATATATCAGTTACCTAACAGGAGTAGAAGATGATGCAACATAGGTAAATTGTTTTCCTCAATACCAGATCCAAACAGATTCCCGGAGGAGAAAGAGTAAGGTATAAAAGGCACAAGTCTAAAATCCAAAATCAGAATGCCTTCAAAAGAATTCAGCTCTAAAGGTGATGTACATGTTGCCAGTAATGATGAGATACATTTTTTGAGTCTTAGCTCTTACATGTACTAGCTGTATGACCTTGGACAAGTCATTTCCTCTCTGCATTTCATTTTCTTCTTTTATAAACAGGGATAATACTTTTTCTATCTAAGCTCATTCTCTGTGAGCCTTAAAGCACTATGAAATCTGAACTAATTTTGTCATTATGGTGATCTGTGATGATTCAGATAGCTAAAACAATTCTGGTCCAGATGGGGGTAAGGAAAGGAGAGAGGGTTAGAAGCCCCCAAGCAGTCAGGAAAATCCTCAAGATTCCATGGCAGAGCTTTCATTTTCCCCAAATACCACTGGCCCTATCTGTAAGGTACAAGCGACCTTTCAGATCAAAGCAATATCCATCCTATCACCTTTCTACCCAAATGGATAGAGCCAATCTCCTCAGAGAATGCCAAAATGACCATGTTCTTCCTCCCTCCTTGCCTCTTCTCATACACTATAGAAGTGCTGACATTGATGAAATTCTCTCTTCTGTCTGGAATGCCCTCCCCCATCTTTTCAGACTATCCCAATGCTACTCCCCCCATCCTTACTTTGAAGACTCGCTCAATAAATACCTATTGACTTACATTTGCACACTAGTAGAAACTGGCTGCTAATGTGAATTCAAATGTATTTTTTTCAGTTTGCACCACCTGACTTCTACCTGAAGATACCACCCCTAAGAAATTTCTTTTTATTTGAGTCAAAAGGACAGAATAAAGGATAGTTCTGTCAGAGTTCTGCTGGTGTTCAGTTTTTCATTCAGGGTAGGAAGCCAAAGTCGGCAAAGTCAGGCGGATGATTTTCAGAGAAATATGACAAGAGTATTAAAAGCTCCAAATGAAAAGTTGTGTAATGAGCATGAATCTGAATACATTTAAATTTTCTCGGCACCCAGTAATTCCAGGAGCATCCCTCATACATTTTCAAGCTGTGTTTTCCCAGACGTGAAGATACCAATGCCCTGAAGACTTCAGAATCCCCTCACAGGGGAAAACCTGTGTGCAATGTCATGAATATTGACCCCTGGCCATGCACAGCATCTCGATATCTAATGGATGCCTGAAGAGACTCCTATAGCCTGGGGTCTTGCCAGTGAAAGAACAGCCTTCCTGCCTGAAATAATGAAGAATAGGAGACAATTACCCTGTAAACTGAAATTTCAAACGATCTTGCTTATCTGCATTGGAAAGGCTGATTAGACAGTCTCATCATTAGTCCTATGTAGACAGGCCAAAACCCAAACCCTGTAAGCAACTGAAGAATGAAAACAGCCTCTCCTTTGGTGACAAACTAAATGCCTCCCTGCGTTCACGTTTTTAAATAGAAACAAAAAAAAAAAATCAAAGAAAATCCCCTTATCGTTTTCACTCAAAAATAAAACATGCAAACAAACCCAGATGAAAGTCAGGGTGATTTGAATATGCTGGACACCAAACACCCCCATCTAACACATTTATACAATGTAGACCCTGGCCCGGATGAAAACTGGGAATTCGTCCAGTACTAACAAAGTTGGGGAGGCAAAATTTCACAGACTGCATAGAAAGCAAAGCACATGGTGTACCTCAAAGACTAATAAAGGAAGACAGAATAGCAGATATCTAGATTCTAGGCAAAAATGCATGGAACTGTGCCAATATCCTTTCCCCAATAGCAATCAGTTCCACACCATCATAATACCTTCCGAGCCAATACTAAAAATTCAACATCAAGTGAGGAAAGGTAGAGGGACCAAACACTGAGAACTATTTTCAAATCAGTTAGGCTAATGTAATACCTCTACTGACAAGAATTATCCTTTATCTAGGTGAACAAAAGTTTCCTTAGTTTACTGTAGTCATTAGAAACTGTTGGCAAGACAGTACTATCCAGGATCACAAGTTGACTATAGGTCAACTTGTATTTTTTGTTTTAAAAAACTTGAGGTTTGGATCCATACAAATTATAGAGATTTTCCTGCTACTGTTTAAGTGACTGATAAGTCAGAGATTTCTTCTTCCCCTTCCTGTTTCTGCTGCTAATTAGCAGCTGTTTAAGCATCAGGCTAGAGTAGGCTCAGCTGCCCAAAGGAGTGGGCTCAACATGTAAATCAACCCTAAATTGGGTGAGGAATTTGGGTTGTTTGTTTGATCTTACAAAGCTGAGCTTAAATTTTCCATTTAAATGTGATATCTGTTTTGGTTTCCTTGTTGAAACCTAGTCACTCAAAGAAACCTCTATAAGAAAACACACATCTGACCACTACCCTGAAGTCCTCTGTATTATGATATTTGGCTATCTAGCTGATAAATATTAAGAGCTGGCCAAACCAAAGCTTTCACCCATCTTCTCTTGTTTGATGCTTCTATTCTAACAGTAATGACTCATTCTACAAAGACTGCTACTTCCTTTTGTCCATCAAGGAGAGCATAACTGAATCCATCTTGGGTAGATCTGTGATTCCATGCAAAAACAAACAAGTGGGGAATAAGGACTTTTTTCATAGATGGTCTTCAAGTCCAGATGATTTCAGATTACCTTGTATGTTTTTCCATGCAAGCACATTTTAACCCTGGCCAAATTAGAAAGCAAAAATGGCCACACAGAAGTTTTTTTTAAAAATCCTAGAAATACGAAAGTGTAGAAAAAACAAAGTAGAGAAAAAAAAAAGAGAAAGCAGTCTAAACCAAATGTTCTGGAGGTTCCATACAACTTTATGATTCCATTAAAATATAAAATTTTCATGGAATTCAACTTCTGGTGAAATGGAACACAAGATATTGAGTCAAAAGACCCAGGTTCAAAGCCCAGTTCTGCCAGAAGAAGTGATTTGTGTGGCTTTTGGCAAACCACTTCTACTTGATAAAGCTAAGATTCCCTTGTCTGTAATATTGGGAGCAGATGATCTCTAAGGTCCCTTCCAACTCTAAATCTTGAATATATGAGTCTAGTACCTAATTCCATCTTGTAAAAAGAGGAAAATACAAAAGCTATATCTAATATACCAAAGAGTATCATAAACCCAACACAGCATACTAACAGACACCAAAAGCCAACTCAAACCTAGTACGTGGTCTGTTATTCTAACACAGCAGTCATGCTGATGAATGTAACAACTCCATCCAGTAAAAGCAAGCTGGAATTCCATTAGCTTGAAAGGTATTAGTTCTAGCTTCCATGAAAGACCACCCACTGTTAAAAGTTGCTAATTGCTGATTTTCAACATTTTTAATAACATGCATAGTTGTAAATTGTTGCTTTATAGAATACCACTACTAGGTCTATAACTCAAGGAGATCAAAGAGAGAGAAAAAAGGGCCCATATATACAAAAAAATATTTTTAGTAGCTATTTTTCTGGTTGAAAAAAATTAGGAAACTAAGGGGATGCCCATCAATTAGGCTAAACAAATTATGGTACATGAATGTAATGGAATACTATTGTGCTATAAGAAACTATGAAGGAGACCATTTCAGAGAAACCTGGGAAGACTTATATGAACTGATGCAGAATGAAGCAGAACCACAAAAACCATTTATACAATAACAACGTTGTAAAAGCAAACAACTTCGAAAAAATAAAAACTCTAATCAACATAATGACTAACAAAAATTCTAGAGGACCCATGATTTAACATGTTACCCATTTCCTATCAGACAAGTAAAGTACTAGAAGTGTAGATTGAGACATGTATTTTTTGGACATGACCAAGGTACAATCAGTTTTATTGACTATGCATGAAGGGCGTACCAAAAACTATAAAAACACACTAAGACTTTTCAGATTTTATTTTTTCCCATGGGGGTATCTGGGAGAGAAAGCAGATTCTTAATTATTAAAAAAAATTAAGTTGAAATTAATTGTTTGTATCACTAATACAATTCTATAGATTCCAAGAAGCTTACCTGAACTCAGAGTAAGTAATTATGGTACTTTCTAATCTGATACCTATAATCATCTCCTCTTACAAGGCTCTAGATTATAATACCCACAAATATATTCAGTTAATCAAAGAGTCTTTGTTTTAAAAAGCAAAATGTTGGCAAAATGTATTTTAAGAAATCTGACAGTCAAAACCCTCTGAAAGTTTCTGCAAAAATGTAGAAGCTGTAACATTAATTAGTAAGGTACCCCTCCTCCTTACTTGACATCAGAGTAGCTCAGAGGGTTTTAATTACATCAATGAAAGATGTAGGAAGTCCCCCAAACACTGTCATGTCCCCAAAAAGTCAACTACAAAAAACACCTCCTGGGTAGTCTTCTCATTATTCTGGAGCTTCACGTGCAAGGTAGAAAGTGCCTGGCAAGTGTAATTATTCAAGGTGGACCAAATTCACAGTAAAAGCTGACAGTCACTACTTTAATTAGGATCATATTTCTGTACTTAGGAAAATGATGGAATTTGATAAATGAGCAGGAACTTTATGGTATAGGTGACAATTAACTCCACAACTAATTTGGGGGCCAATCCATCTGAAAGTGTGTTCACTCAAGCCCTTGAAAAGCTCTGCACACTAGCTTGTACCCATGAAAATTAAGCTAGTTCTCTAGGGTATTAATAGTATGCAGGTACAGGGATATATTACACACACACAAAGCCAAGAACCATGTTATGACAGAACTGCATCTCATTTCCCTCTGCCCCTTAAAATGGAGAGGAAGGGGCACCAGGGAAGTGGAGGAGAAAAAAGCAGGATGGGGCAGACAAGAAAGTAACAAGGCCAGAGGCCTTAGAAAAATGAATGTCTTCCATGAAAGCTCCCCTCCCCCTTATCAAATTCTCTACTGCAATCCAATTCAGGCCAGCAATTACCCAGGGAATCAATTGTCTTCCACATAATAATAATAAACAGCTGACATTTGCATAGTGCTTTTACAGTTTACAAAGCACATTGCTGTCATGATCTCATTAGCTCCTCAGACAGTCCAGTGAGGCAAACAGCATAAGTATTTTTCTAATTATCCCTATTTTATTGATCAGGGAAACTGAGCAATGTGATTTACCCAAGAGGATAGCTTTCAAGTAACAGAAGCATGATTCAAACCCAGGTCTTCTTACTCCAATCTAGCATGCTTCCACATTACTGCATAGGCCATGTGCAGGTCCAGCCAGGAGCTGACGGCTAACACCCAAAGATGTCCAAAAACTAGACAACTCATCCTAATCTCAGCCATTCAGGTCATTGTCCCCAGAGGTCAGCTTAGTGGCAGTCTTCATGCACCTGAGAATAGGCAGAGAAAGGAGAGCTAAGCTTTATTCCACAATGAGATCTGTAACTAAAACATGAATTTGGTCTCTTAACTGTAGAATATTGACACCAGTTTCAGGGACCCCAAGACAAACATTTGGATTGTGAGGTATCCTGTGAACAGGAAAGAACTATACTGTGTACCCCAGAAGAGGATCTGTGGTAGAAAGGCACTTTATAAAGAGGTACACTTTTATAAGATTGACCCAAAAAACTGAGGTAGAAATTCAAGGATATTTTCCCACTGTAGGTACGTACCTAAATCATTTCAGTCATTGTATGCCTGACTGGACCGGGCCAGGCCAGGCACATGGTAGAGGATCCCACAGGGAGAAGAAGTTTGGGCTTCTTCACTACAGCTCTAACTTACAAAAGAAAGGCCGTGTGCTACGCTCTCCCCACCAGCCATCAAATAGGAAGGTAGCAGCCGCTGAGGGGAGCAAGGACTCACTAATGCTAAGGGAGGGGGACAAAGGCTGGGGAATCTGAGGGACTCAATAGAGCACACAGCTAGGATTCCATCCATTAACTAGCAGGCCTCAGTCAGATGTGTCTTGGGAATAACGTGGCCACCACCTCATACCATGGGATGAAGGAACTGGGGGGAACATAACTGTCTTTAAGCATTTGAAGGGCACTCAAAAAGAAGAGGGATTCAATTTTTCTTCTTGGCCCCAGAGTGTAAGATTAGGAGTGATGGAGTTGAAAGTTGCAAAGGTATGTATGTAGGCCTAATGTAAGGAAAAACCTCCTAACTGCTAGAGCCATAAAAAGTGGAGATAATGGGCTCCCTCTGGCTTGAGGGCTTCTTTGAAAGGCTGTATGACCACTTGTCCAGTAATTACGTCGTCAAGGGGATGCTTGTTCATATAGGGGTCAGACTAGGTAGCCACTGAGGTCCCTTTCAGCTTGGAGATTCTGTGATCTTTTCCTATCAAATAATTTATTGATATAAGCTTATTAAGTACACTTCAAAGAGCTCAGTGGATTTACAAATCTATGCACATGAACAGAAGAACTTCCACTCCTAAAAACAAGTCATTAATTTTCTCAAACACACTAGCACTGCATTTTGGCTTTATCATGTACAAATTCCCAAATGAGGCAGAGGCTGAAGTGAAAAGTGTCCCCCTGGTCATGGATCTATAGATTTTTTTTCTTTTAAAAGTCACAAACGCAACTATTCCTATTCATTAGCAAACAGGATATCGGTCTTTAATTGACCTAATTTTAAGCTGAGCTCTAAACTTATTCACCTTGCATATTCAACAAGATCGTCGATGAAACTAGTACTTTCCTACATTTAACAGTTTTCTCAGGGGAACATTTTAAAATACACAATAATGGGTTTGCTGTAATGATTTTTCCTACATTGTGCTTTTCACATCAGACACGCCTTGTGCATTTCAGGTGGCGACTTTGGCTCTGTCTCTAGAGTCCAACCAGAGCAAATCTGATACAGCTTCTTTGGTTAAATGAACTAAGGAGCCCATGGCTAATGCTCATTACTCATTGGGATTTAGAGGCTCTGGAGAATAGTGATGCTAGATGTTTGATATAGTCAGCTCTCATTCAGGAAAACCTTGAATCCTAGGTTATATAAGGTATCAAATCCCTGGTGGAGAAATTTACTAAAATGTCAGCATCACCCCCCCCACACACACACACACCTGAAGTCCCCTCCCTCTCCAAGTGTGATCTTTTTAATAACCTTATGCCATTGCCTGTATAGGACTTGATATCAATTTAGTATATAGTATCCTCAAAAGATTACAGACAAGCTGGAGAACATCCAAAGGAGGGTGACCGGGATGGGGAAGGACTCGGAGAAAAAAACCATATGATTGGTTGAAGGAACTGGGGAATCTTCACCCAATAGAAGAGATGACACTGAGGGAAGGGGATAGACATGACTATTGTCTCCAAATATTTAAAGGGTTGCCACATGGAAGAGGGAATAGCCCTGCTCTACTTAGCTCTATGTGGTAGAACCAAGAGCAGTGGGTGGAAGGGGCAGAGAGACAAGTATGTCCGGTATAAGTGGCAATGCCTCAGAAGGGGTTGAGCCAGACTCACATGGAGTCTGCCCATGTTACAAATAAATTTCCAAATCTGGACAGGTCAGCATCACCTGTATAATGTTCACCTTTAGTTAGAAAGCTTCAGTTGCAAAGAACAGGGGGCTTTACTCATTAACTGAGTTTAAAGAGGTGCTAAAACAATTGAAGTACTAATAACTGTTGGCCTTTAAATGGTGATAATTCAGTCATAATGTTGCTAATCTTTACTTGTTCCTGTGATATTCAAGAAAGATGAGCCAGTCAATGTTGACAGGGGCCAGAATCTGATACTTTAATCATGAATTTCCTTCATGCCTTAAAAATATGTTCTACTATAGGAATTCAAACTTATTTTTAAAAATATATATCATATAAATACCCAGAGTGGAGACAATTAAGATTACAGTGACTGTAATGTAATGCTGAACATCACACCAGATCAACGTCTGCCATCCTAAAGTTTATATTCTAAATCATACAAACCACAAACAATACAGAACGGAGGGACACTGGAGATCCAAGTTAAAAGGAGTTATTTAAAAATGTGTTCAAATTCCATAAGTCGGTACTTTCTGTTGAGCAGTACAATCATAATCCTCAGGGAAATTCTTCCAAAATGCTGCATCATGCACAAGCTGTAATCTCTTATCTCCAATTTTCTTAGAAATGAGTAATAACATAGCTCTTTACAACCTGCACCTTCACATGTGTCAAAACCAAAAAGGCAGCATGGTCACTTACAGCTGCCATTTAAGCAGAAGGAAAACAATTGTGTATGTGTGTATGTATCTATGTATATGTATACACCCCAGGTACTCTATGTGCACTAACGTATATTTTGTATAAACAGAGTACATTTTGTAAATACAGACTTTCTCATGGCATTCAAGACAAACTCTCTTCTCCCTGGCTGGTAATAAATCAGCTTCTTCCTAGGCTACAGCCCAGACAGCAAACATTGCAACTCTCAAGATGGAAGTAGCAGAATGCTCTAAAATATTGCATCAAAACATTGGATACAACCTACCAGTCCATGAGGAAAAACATTGCAAAATTGACACCATCTGTGTAATCTCACACACACCAAAACTAATCTCCCTTATGCCTGGGTTTCCTAATTCTGGGAAATGAAATTTGCTCAAAGAATTAGGAGAGTTTTTTTTCTCCCTCAGACATAAGTCCCATCAAAGTCATTTCTTCATATCTCCCACTTCAACTTCTTTGTTCTCTAACCTTTGGCCTGGCTCAACAATATTTCGGCCATCTGTTTCCCTACAACCGTTTTCTAGCCAGTATTTCCCTAAACTTCTGCCAGCTCCACTTCCCTAAGAAAGGTCCCCTTAGAATCCTTAATGGCAGGTGTCCCATGAAGTCAGCAGCTACTTCTCCAAACAGACTGTTTCCCTCGAAGCACTTCACAAATCTTAACACATTGTGCACCTCACCCACAAGAATCCTTAAAGGAACCACATTAAGCTTCTAGTGTATTAAAATGCAACTACTTTTCCAAGTTAAAAACATATCACCCCACTTTTGTTTCTTCTTCTGTCACCATACCTATCAACACACATACACACATACATTTTACTCTCCCCCTTTAAATTCCCTGCTCCAGCCAGGAGTACTGCTGTTCCAAACCACAGCTGTCAGCCCATACATAATTTGAGAGCTGGTTCCGATACTTTCCAAGGACCCTGAGGGACATGATAACTGCTTTCAAGTGTCTGAAGAGCCCTTCCAAAGAAAAGGGGATTAGTCTGGTTCTAATTTGCCCCAGAGGGCAACACTAGGAGAGAAAGGGGTGAAAATTGCAGAGAGGCAGATTTCCCCTCCTAGTAAAAGGAAGTATTAGTTAATGATTAGAGCTGTCCCAAAATGAAATGGGCTGCTTTGGGAGATAATGATTTCACCATTACCAGCTGTAATCAAAGGCTGAATGACCACTAGACGGGGCTGCACAGAGAAGATTCCAGTGTGCTGGTAGTACTTGGATTAGTTGGCATCTAAGGTACTTTCCAACTCCAAGACCATGAATTTTCTAAGGCAAAGAGACTACCCCCCCCATGCCAACCTTGTCAGAGTTCACAACACTGGCACTTTAGTTTGACGATCCCCATGTGTCTCTACCACACAGCCCCTTCCCAAAGTAAATGAGCCTCAATCTTATTTATAGCATGTTAAGAGTTCTGGAACAACCCTTAGGAATGACATTTAGCAACCCACTTTCCCTTGCCTAAAATTGTATCCATTCGCAAGTGTATCTGGGTGTAGGCCAAGGCAAACCCAATTAAGCTTAGACTTTCGAGCTCAATGGGTTTTTTTTCTGAATTTTTCTAAAATAAAAAAAGAACAACATAGTTGTAGTGAAGAGTTATTGTGTGGATTTTCTGCCTGATACTACTTGTATGCCTGGTTTCCATTTGCAACACTTTTTCTGAGCTACAAATTCCTAAAAACCAGGATATGAAAAGATCTACAAGTCTTAAGGACTTGCTATTTAGAGTCATAACCCTGTGCCTCAGAACACTCTAAAAGAAATAGGAATATAAGATGGCAGGGATTTAGATCAGCTTTGTGGGAGTTTAGTGCAGTCCTTCAGTCCCTGTGATTTATTTTTGATGCCAGTTGATTTCAAATACCATTTCCTCTCATCAGTATTAGCATAAGAGATGCACCTTATCCATCGACTCTAACCCAGTTCTGCCAATGGCCAAAGTTAGAAGCCCATGTGGAGCATTCACCATAACTGAGACAAGAAACTCACTCTTTCCAGTGTTCATCTTTACTTCAGCTGAATCTCATTTTTTTTCCTGGGACAGAGAAAGCTTTAGCACAGTTAATACAGTGGAGCAAACTGAACATGGCTTAAAATATGGAATAAAATAAGTCAAGCGATCATCATGATGGTTCACAACTATCAAATAATTTGCAGCTCTCTTTCAATTTCCAACAGCTGAATGACAGTAGCAAATTACACATTTATTCACGTTGAAATTACACACTTGCCACGTATTGAGTCTGCCATTACCATTTCTACTTTGAAATAGTGATTAACTCTCTCAATACACGGCCATACATTATGCTTTCCTCTGTATTTTCTATATGGATCCTAAGGCCTGACAGGTCCTAACATGTCATTCCTGTGCTTGAAAATATTCAGTGGTTCTCCATTCTCTAATATAAAATACAAATGCTTGAACTTAAAATTAAACCTTCCCAATTTAGTGCCTACCTACCTTGCCAGACTTCTCTTACTAGACTCTGAGATGGGGACAAGGAGCAAAATACAACAGGTATCCATATATGATACACAATTTGAGTTCTTGGAATTCACTCCATCTCCCACCTTGGTCATCTGGAATGCTCTCCTCATCTCTGCCTCGTCATCTTCCTTCAAGGCTCAACTCATAGGCCACCTACTTCATGGAGCCTTCTTTAATACAAACACACACAAACACACACACACTGTGGGTGTAACCTCCCTCCTCAAATTATCTTATAAGTATGCACATTGAACCCCAATCCCCAGTAGAATGTAAACTCCCTGTGTCTGTATACTCTAAAACCTAAACATATTGCTTTGCACATTTTGTTCCCTTGTTTTGTTTTGGCTTAAATTTAAATTTTTATCAGTAAAGAGGGCTCCCCAGTTAGACCATGCAGATGGGCAACTATTCTGGAATTTCTAGGGTTTGGAGAAGTAGTATGCTCAAGCAAGGGTCACACAGCCAGGGTGTGGCAAGCCTTGAACCCAAGAATATCTGACCTGGGGCAGTCCTTTATTCATGCTCATCTGACTCCACTTTGTACACAGGTTTGTAGTTTAGTCATTTTTTTCAGTTGTGTCTAACTCTTCGTGACCCTTTGTGGGGTTTTCTTGACCAAGATACTGGAGTGGTTTGCCATTTCTTTCTCCAGCTCATGTTACAAATGAGGAAACCGAGGCAAACGGGGTGAAGTGACTCGACCAGAGTCACACAGCTAGGAAGTATCTGAGGACAGACTTGAACTCATGAGTCTTCCTGACTCCAGGCCAGGCACTCTGTCCTCTTTGCCACCTAGCTGCCCCTTTGTACACAGAGGCACTTAACAGAATTGCATTGAATACAATCTGCCTCCAATAATTCAGATGGGATATACAGGTTATTCCTGGTAACTCTCTCACACTATCGTTTTATTTAAAACTAATTTTTTATTCTTAACTTAAACATCAAATTAAATGGATATTTCCATATACATAGTTCTCTCAAAGTGCCTACAGTAAAGTCACAGAAAAGGTGAATTTTGCAAGTGAATGAAGCCCTCCAAGAAAATCTCCATCACAATCCATTATTTCCCAGAAAGCCAGAGCATCCTTAAGAGCACAGAGTTCAGGGACAGAAACAAACCCAAAACTCATCTAGTCCAACTCCCTCATTTTACAGAGAAGCAAAAGGAGGCCTCAAGGACTAAGTGACTAGCCCAATGCCACACTTAGTAAAGGGAGCCAACATCTGAGCCCATGCCTCCAGAGTTCAATGCTTTTCTCACTAAATTATGATTTTTCAGGTCCCTTACAGTACTGACAAATTACTTATAGGATTATAGAACTGAGAGGACCTAAGAACTTATCTAGTCCCTTATCATTTGACAGGAGAAATCACTAAAGCTCATCGAGATTTGGCTTCATTGAGGAAGTCACCTAACCATTAAGTAAGAGCTGGGACTAGAACTCAGATCACAAGGCAAAACATTTGTTTTAAAAAAATTTGTTTAAAATGAGGCTAAGAGGCAAGGAGGCTTTAATTGGGGGAAGGGGATTGTCAACAAAATAGAACGTATACTTACCAGTATTTCAGATTTATTTTTCTTAACACCATCTAGAAGTCATTTCTTTTTAACCCCTACTCCCTAGGTAAGGTAAAATATTGATCCTGCAACTGGTCTCCCCACTTTATCAGAATACCTCACAAGAAACACATTTTTAAGATTAACAATATCAAGAGGAAAAAAGATTTTTCACTACTGTTCAAGTTATATTCATATAATAAAATATCTATATCTGCGCTGAAAAGTACAGAAAATGTATATTCTGCTGTTGTCAGCTTAGCATAACATGTATATATGTATACACACACATACATATAGCTTTTTCATCTTTAACACGTGAACACTCCAAAATAAGGGGGAAATTTTCCTCTTAAAACTCAATGTTGCTTTGTGATATGCAGCTTTCATTTCATCCCCCCAAAAGGGAGCCAGATGGCCTTTGAAACTGCAGTATGCTGGTCCATTGCCCCAGGAAAAAGGTGTAGAGTTCAGCACCTAGCCACTGAAAGTGAAAACCTGCCTAACAGCAACAGTGAAAGGTTCGGGCAGCACCTACAGGGCATTTATCCGCATTGGCCAGAATGGAGAAGGATGTTGGAAGGGAGAGGCTGAGGTGCAGAGAGGTTAAGTGACTTGCCCAGCGTGTCACTGTTGGTAATGGTCAACTGGCTAATACAAAGGCAAGATTTGAATTGAAGTCTTCCTCACTCCAAGCCTTCTTTTCACTGTCACATTCACAACGACTAAAAACAACCACCTTCAGTCTCATTACAGACTGATCAGAGGGGTTTAGTTTAGCTCGTAACTGTAACTGGTCCTGGAACCTTCATTAGAATTAAATGCCATTGGGGTACCATGGATAGAGGATTTGGAGTTCTAGATCAGGGTTCGAATCCCAGATCTGCCACATCACCTGTGTGACCTTGGGCATTTAACCCTTCAGGACCTGTTTCCTTATGCATAAAATGAGGGTATTGCAGTCCAAGATCCCTCCAGCTCCAATAGTCTAGGGTCCCATACAGATGAAACAGAAAACTGAAAAGGGCATTTATGATAAATTAACCTGCTCCAAACTCTTATTTACATTGTCAGTCTAGCAGTTTGTCATAATTGGATTCCAAGACATGGTTTTTAATACAGATAGTTAAGCTCCCAGTAACATTAACATTCATCTGTTGACAGCAGACTCCCACAAGGCAAGGAAAGGCATACTAGAGGTATGTGAGATTTTGGAATGGT
This sequence comes from Notamacropus eugenii, assembly GCF_028372415.1. Classification (NCBI taxonomy): domain Eukaryota; kingdom Metazoa; phylum Chordata; class Mammalia; order Diprotodontia; family Macropodidae; genus Notamacropus; species Notamacropus eugenii. The sequence goes on from NC_092879.1 coordinate 55,967,048, forward strand.
GGGAAGCTTGAGGTGTAGGATCGCCCTCCATCAAGTACAGCTGAAAAAGGTGTAACTAATAGGTAAACCCTACAGGGATGCTTAATGCAAACAGACCTTAAATGGTTTGAATTAGCCCAGAGGGATGTGTCAGAGGAGGAATTTGAACCCACTTCCTCCTTCTGGCTCCAAGCCCTTCTCCATCAACTATATCTCCATGACTGCCAACATCTACAAAGATCCTGTACATTACCTCCCAGAAGAACTTGATTTAAGAAATTAAAAAGGTATGTATTCAGAACACTTGCTTCCACACTTACTCAGTACCTGTCAGAGGGGTGCGGGGTGGGGGGGTAGGTGTTGGAAGGAGTAGATTTCAAAGAGCATCCTGGGACTGTGAGGGCAACATGGCTAGTGGAGAGAGGATCAGTCTTGACATCGGGGTTTAAGTTCTGCCTTAGGCAAGTACTAGCTCGTGATAATAGGCAAGTCATTTAAACCTCTCCACGAGGCGCACCCGCACCCCCACCCCTCCCACCCCCAGGCAACTCTCTTAAGACTAGTCTGAGAGAATGACATATCCGTGGAAGGGGAAATAGGAGGTCACCACACCCCACTCCACCCCAAAAATCCTCAGTTCTTGCCAATGGCAAACGTAGTATAGCTAAACTTGTCAATGTAGCCAGCAAAAGAGCCTTTTTGAAAGGAAACAGACAAAACTGTCCTAGTGCCAGGGAATGTGAGCACGATTGCTCATTTCAGTTCTGAACGTCTCTCTACTTTTGATTCTGAAAAATCTGTCCGAGTCGGAGCAGCGTGTCATCCTGAAAAGGGAAACTGGATTTTGAGGTCCTTCAGCACCCCTGCCTGCGGGGGCTCCTACTCCCCAGAAAATGAAAGAGTGGTGACAGGGTCGCCAAGGAGCCGTGCTAGCTAGTCATCACTCGCCCCCATCCATTAGCCCTTCATCTTACCTACCTGGAATTATAACACCTGGAAACAGCGTCTGTGTGTCTGTCTCTCGAATTCCTGTGTCATCAACTTTGGCGTGGTTGACCAGGGAAATATTGCCGACCTTGTCTCCCCAGAGCCCAAGTCCCACGCCTTCCCCTCCCAACCTTTAGCTGAAAAGCAGCGTGAGCCCAGGGGATAGACAATGTAGATGCCCGTGGCCACCCCAAGGCAGGGGTAGGGGTGGGGTGTCAAAAGTATTTAATCCCCCTCCTTTTTACCCCTCTAACCACCCTCGCGAATGAGACACCCCTTGACTGGCGGCCCACCTCCCTTCCCTAAGCCCCCCTCCCTTGAAAATTTTCAGGGTGGGGTCGTAAAAGGAGGCTGAGTGAGGTCACGAGGATCCACGAGCAACTTGTAACGCTCGACCCCGAGGGGAGAGGGGGGCTATGGAGGCAGGCTCCCAGTCCTCACCTGCCAAGGGGGCGTCGGGCACCCACTTGAGCCCCGGCTGCAGCCTCTGGAAGAAGGGACGGACTTGGTGACAGGTGGCCTCGGGGGCTGCCAGCTGGGGCTGGATGCCCACGCTCAGCAGCATGAGCACAGCCAGCAGGCACGCGGAGCGCCGGATCCTGGCCATCGCGTTGCCCGGGGAGGGGGGCGTGGGAAGGTAGCTAGCAGGCTGGACGGGGCGAACCGAGCGGAGCGGAGTCCCAGGACAGCCGGTGGATCCCAGGCGGAGCCAGAGGATCGGGAGGACCAGACGATGACGACGCCCACCGCCTCCAAAAGTTTTTCCTCCTCGAGCCGCTGGGGCGCGGGCAGCGAGGCGGGGAGGCAGCGGAGCTCGGCGGGGACGCAAGGACGTCCCTGCGGGGCGAGCTGTCGGGGCTCGGCGCTCGGGGAGCGGCCGGGCGGAGCAGCGGCTGCGGCTGGAGCCGGCGGCAGCCCGAGCGAGAAAGCGAGCGAGCTCCCACCCGCCCCGTCCTCCCCGGCTCTTCACGGGCGCTCTGACAAAACTACTGCAGAGGGGCTGCGGGCTCGGGAGCGCTGATTGGCTTCCCGGCAGCCGTCCCCTCTGACTGGCTCTCCGAGAAGTTCCCTAGCCTCCCTCCGCCTTCGCGCCGCTCATTGGCCCGCGGCCGCGAGGACTTTTCCCTCAAGGATTGTTTCTTTGGAAGCGGCCCTTGCTGGCTGCTTCTCTCCGGGCGGGGGGCTTCGGCGGTGGCGGCGGCGCCGGAGCCCCTCCCCTCTCCTCTACTCCCCTCCCTTCCCCTAGCTCGACTCTGCCTGCTCGGCCCTGCTCCTCTGCAGGAGGGTCAACGTCTCTTCCAAGGGGCTCGAGTCTCGCCCCTCGTCTCCTTAGCGTTCCCCCCACCCCGCAGTAGCTGCGGCGGCGACCGCGCCTCAGAAGTGAGGGGGATCGTAGAAAGCCTTCCCAGCTGGGAGAGACCCTCAGTCCATGGCGTGGCGGGAGCCGCCTAAATTGCCCCCACCATGCCTCGCCCCGCCGTCAGGGCGGACTCGTGAGCTTCGTACCCTGCAGGGCTCATGGGCTTCTCCTACCATAGCCCCCACCTTGGAGTGACTCCTAAAGGAGAACCCCGGGGCCTGGGGCCTCTTATAGCTGCAATTACCCTCAAGGTGGAGGAGCAGGTGCCAGGCCCGACGGCCGCCTAGCACCTTGCTTCTGTGCTCGCTGAGGGTCCGAGCCGTGAGAGGTAGGGAAAGAAAGCAGACCCTACTCTCCCTCAAAAATGGAGCCCTCAGCAACCCGCGAAGCGAGGAGGCTTGGTGGACAACCCCGAACTTCAGACGTCTGGGAGGGCAGGGGAGAGGTTTTGCCACATGCCACTGAATTACTACACCTAGCTTGGCTCGGCAGAGTGGCGGAGGAGGGGAGGGGGGGTGGGGCTGGGACGGACCCAGCCAAGGAAAAATAAAAATGTAAAGTTGCTTCCAGACCGTCCCCCTTGGTGTGCTTTATGTGCATTAGTGTTTCAGACGGGGACAAGAAACCTCTGAGGATGCAAGGTGCCCCTAGGCAGCGATCGCATGTTTAGCCACTTATCTGCCCCAACTTCTAAGTGCGAAATAGCTATCTGGAAGAAAACCATTTGGTCAAACTAACTCTGAGCAGTTTTAAAGGGATAGCCGGGAGTACCTGGGACTACCAGGTGGGAGGGGGAACAGCTGGGGTGGAGTACCAAAGTGAAAAGGGGAAGAGAGAAGACCGAATACCAGAGAGGAAGGGAATGAGGCTGGATGTTAAAGGGATGAGGAGAAAGAGGAGAGGCTGGGCACCGAAAGTGGGGAGAAGGCAAGGGGGCTTGATGCCAAAGAAGGGAGGGAAGGTCCCTGGGCACAACTGATGGGAAGGAGAGGGAGGTGGAGTACCAAAGGTACAGGAAGGATCTGAAGATTGCTCACTTCACAGTGGGACTTGGCCTCTGACCCTGCGTTACACGCTGAGAAATTGAGAAGGCTAGAACAGAAAAGGCAGTCAGAGGGCCTGGATTCTGACTTCTGCTACTTGCTACCCTATGACTTTGGGCAACTCTTTTCTAGGCCTCATATACTTCCTTTGGGAAATGAAGTTTAGAATAACTAAATGAGCTCTCTAAAGTCCCTTCCAGATCTTAAATCTATGTTTTGTTTTCTATTTTTTTCACCTGTGGAATTCAGATTCAGTTGCCAGTGAATAGGTGGGAACTCATTGGCTTTCCTGGACACCAAAGAGAGGAGGGTACCCTATGCCTGGGCACCATGGGGGGGCACACAATGGGGTTTTTAAAGCCCTTTACAATTTGATCCCAAGCTATCTTTCCAGCTTCCTTATACATTATTCCTCTTCCTGAACTCTACATTCCAACAAAATTGGGCTTTTCTCATCCACAGAACTCTATCTCCTATCTCCTTTCCTTTGCTACTAGCTATAACTGGTACCTGGAATGCATTCCCACTTCCCCTCCAATTCATAGAATCTATCACTTTCTTCAAGATGTAAGTTAAACAACAATCAATCAATGAACATTTATTAAACACCTGCTGTATGCCAGGTACTGTGCTAAGAGCTGGAGATACAAAGAGGCAAAAGATAGTCCCTGTCCTCCAGAAACTTCCAAGAAAAATCCAAGGAGGGAGACTATGCAAACAAATATATACAGGTTAAATAGGAAATAATTAACAGAGGGAAGATGGTGGAATTAAAAGGGGTTGGGGAAGAAGGTAGGATTTTAGTTGGGACTTAAAGGAAGACAGGTAGGTCAGTAGTCAGAGCCAGAGGAAGAAGAGTGTTTCAGGCATGCAAGACAGAATGCCCTGAGTCAAGAGATGAAGTGTCTTGTTTGTGAAATAGCCAGAAGGCCAGAGTCACTGTATGGAAGAAGAGTAAGATGTAAGAAGACAGGAAAGGTAGGAGGGAGACTGGGTTATAAAGGGCTTTCTATATCAAACAGCATTTTGTATTTGCTCCTGGAGGCAATAGGGAGCCACTGGAGTTTTTTGAGTAGGGGGTTATGATCAGCCTGCTCTTTAGGAAAATCACTTTAGTGACTGAATAGAGGATGGATTGCAGTAGGGAGAGACTTGAGGCAGGCAGACCTGCCACCAAGCATAGTTTGGGCATGAGGTGATGAGGGCCTGCACATGCTGCCAAGGTGAAATGAACAGGCCTTGATAATAGCTTGGACATGAGATGGGGAATGAGAGAGTGAAGAGTCCAGGATGACATCTAGGTGGAAAGCCCATGGGACTGAGAGTTTGGTGTTGTCCTCTACAGTAATAGGGAAGGTAGAAGTCAAGGGAGGGTTTAGGGGGAAGGATAATGAGGTCTATTTTGGACTTTGAGTTTAAGATGTCTACTGGACATCCAGTTGGAGATATCTGAAAGACAATTGGAGATGCAATATTGAAAGTCAGCAGAGAGATTGGGGCACAAAAGGTAGATTTGGAAATCATCAGCATAGAGATGGTAATTAAATGCCTGGGACTTGATGAGATCACCAAGTGAAATAGTATGGAGGGAGAAGAGGAGAGGTCCAAGGGAGAACCCTGAGGAATACCTATAGTTAAAGGGTGTAATCTGGAGGAAGATCCAACAAAGGAAACAGAGAAGAAGCAGTCAGATGGGTGGAAGGAAAACCAGGAGAGAGTGATGTTCCAAAAACCTAGAGAGAAGAGTGTATCGAGGAGGAGAGAGTGATCAGCAGTATCAAAGGCTACAGAGAGGTCAAGGAGAATGAGGACTGCAAAAAGCCCACTGGATTTGGCAACTAATAAGTCATTAGCAACTTTGGAGAGAGGACTTTCAGTGGAATAAGGTCAGAAGCCAGACTGTAAGAAGAGAGTACGAGAAGAAAAAGTGAACACAATATGATCCTCCCCTCTCCTGCCTCCCTAACTCTTTGTTGTTGAGTCATGTCTGACTCTCAGTGACCACATTTAGGGTTTTCTTGGCAAAGATACTGGAGTAGTTTGCTGTTTCCTTCTCCAGCTCAGTTGACAGATGGGGAACTGAGGCAAATGGGGTTAAGTGAGTTACCCAGGGTCATACAGCTAGTAAGTCTGAGGCCGGATTTGAAGTCACAAAAATGAATCTTTCTGACTCCAGGCCAAGTACTGTATCCACTGAACCACTTAGTTGTCTACCCTCCCTAACTACTTTGTACTTAACTTGCCCTGAAACCCCTTAGTGGGTAGTCACCAACCTCTACCACTTATCTGTTCTTCAGTTCATAGGATGATGGATTAAAGCTAGAGGGGACCTTAGAATCCCTCATTTTACAGTTGAGGAAATTGAGACCCAGAGAGGTTAACAGTCTAAGGTCATACAGTGATGAAACCAGGATTCAAACCCATGTCCTTCTGACTCCAAATCCAGTGCTCTTTCCCCTGAACTAAAGTTAAACATCTTCACAATCAGAGAAGAAATAGGCCACCTGTGGAGTTCTTCCAGCAGAGGCTATACAACTATATGGCTGGAACCTGGGGGAGGGGATTACTGTAAAGGTATGTGTAAGACTAGACTGCCTCTGAGATTGCATGGGTGAACGGGTTTGATACACTCATAAAAATGTAAAATTGAGGAGAAAGGAAAGAGTGAGAGGCACAAGAAAGGGTAGCAGATGGGGAAGGCATTAGGCAGGGATAAACGCAGGCAAGCACAGAATTGGGCAGGAAATCTAGGAGGAAAGAGATAGAAAATGACATTCTCTTCCTTCATAAACCTAAGAAGGACACTCACTATTCTCACCATACACTCCAACCTGGCTAAAGTTGAATATCTAGATACCACCTGACCTTGAAGCTCTGCTACAGATCAAATGTCAGCCATTTAGATCAACTGAGCCAAACCCAGAGTAGTAAAACCAGCAACAACAACATTGCCATACCACATAATCATAAACTCCAAACTACACTGAATAAAAAGCTTTCAAAACATAAAGATTAGAGGAAGAAATCCAAACTATGTGGGAATGGAGGGAACTACATATCAGCCTTGTCATCTTCTCCATTTGTCTAGCACACCCATCTCACTTTTTCAGCTGGGTATCCAGATTCCTCCTCTCTAATATAAAGAGAGTAAATTAGATGGGCTCCGAGAACATTCCAACTCTAGAGCTATACTTCTGTGATTACAAACCATGACTACAAAATAAATTCTGCCTTTGGGGCAAGAATATTCATTCATGATAATAACTAATATTGATATAATGATGGTTGGAGGCTCATAAAACATTTTACCTACATTATCACATTTGAACCTCTCAACAATGCTAAGAGGTGAGTACTACATGTTATCTTGCTCCCATTTTACAGATAAAGAAACCAGCACACATTAAAGTTAAGGGACTTGCCCATAGCCATACAGCTAATAAGTGAGTATTAGTGGTAAGATTTGAATACAGCTTATCATGGCACCAAGACCAAGTGCTCTCTGCACTCTACTGTACTGCCTCTGTATTCATCTATTCAAAACAGTAAGCCAGCAGAATCATTTCAATGAACAAAAATGGGATCCTTGAGGACATCAACCAAACTGCTTCCCTGGGCCCTTGCAGAAGCTGCCTCAGTGATTGGTGAGCAGGATTGTATCACATCCTTAAGCACACTAGGATGCCCATCATCATATGCACCCAACTACAATATATCCACCTTTAAAATGTACTCATCAATTATATATACCCATTTTAGAGATCAAGTAACTAAAGCAGGAAGAAGTTAAGTGTCATTTTGATATCACAAGGCACAGAGGAACTTAACTCAGGTCTTCTGATGTCAAATCCAGTCCACCACAGCAAGTTTCCTGAGTATGTCTTTCCACTCCTGTCTTCAGGACAGAGACCATCCTTTCTCTTCACTAAATTTGGTCATCACATCCAAGGTTCCTTTTAGTCATAGTCCAGGACCTGGGGAAACTATTGACATTTTGTCTGTGGCGTCGTGTTAATTACCACAAGTAAAAATGATTCTATTCTGTCTTGGTTTGTATAGGCTATATCGATCTGGCTTCCTAACGGATTTCTTCATACCTCTGCTCCATTGATTTTTCAAGTGGGCAAATACACAGTATTTTGTGCTTCATGCATAGGATATTTGGTTTCCTATAAAAATGTGAGGAGGTTGTAGTCTGGAAAGTGAGGATGTGAGAGCTTTAAATCACAGACCTGGTGATGCTCTTACCTGTCACATGGCAATTCACAATGGCCTAATTTTTGCTGTGAATTATTGTAGATCAAAAAGGTTAGTGTTTCAGGTTTATATCTAGTTAGTTACCCAAGGAACTTGTGGTATAATGAAAAGAGCATTAAAAATGGAATGATAAGACCAAGATTCTAATCTTGGTTCTCGCATTAAGAAGCTATATGACTACAGACAAGTCATTTCCCTTCTATACACATCTGTTTGCCCTTTGGTAAATGGACTAGATAATCTCCAAGAGCCCTTCCAATTCTGAATCCTATGATACTGCATATAAAAACTACAGGTAATTATCTATCATTTGTATGCATCTTTTGGCCTAGGTCCTCAACAGATCACCGGAGAGTTTTACATGAATGTGGCTGCCTGGCTTGGCTCATTTCCAGAATGGCCACCACCACTATCTTTATCTTCCTTCCCTCTACCTCATGGGGATTCTCAGAGGAGAGAGGAAGAGCAGCATGGAAAGGAGCCAAGCCTACAACTTATCTTCTCTGAAGTTTTCTTCTCAAAGCTTTCTATCCTCAAACTGTCTTTACAACATCCCAAACACCAAAAAAAAAAAAAAAAACCACACATATATCACTGATCATGGAGAAGACTTTGGTGAAACCAGAAGCAGTTTCTTTATCATCATCTTCTACAAATCCAATTATCATCTCTATGTCGACGATTCCCAGCTCTATATATCCAGGTCTAACCTCTCCTCTGAGCTCCAGTTCTACATCATCAATTGTCTTTTGGACATCTCAAACTTGATACCCTACAGACATCTCAAACTCAACATATCCCCCAAAAAAGAACTAATTATCTTTCCCCTAAATTCTTGCCTCTTGCAAACTTCCCTGTTACTATCGAGAGCACCACCATCCTCATAGTCACTCAATCTTGAAACCTCAGTGTCATCCTCAATGCCTCACATATTCCATTCACTGCCAAGTCTGATTGTTTCCACCTTCACAACATCTCACTTACACACTTCCCTTTCTTTCCATTCATATACCATCACCTTCATACAGGCTTTCATCACCTCTCACCTGGATCACTGCAATAGCCTTCTGGGTTGGTCTCTCTGCCTCATGTCTCCTCACTCCAATCCATCCCCCACTCAACTGCCAAAGTTATTTTCCTAAAGCTTAGGTCTGATCCTGTTAGACCTTCCAACTCAATAAATTGCACCGACTCCTTATTTCCTTCACATATAAAATCTTGTTTGGCTATTAAGTCCTTCACAACCTGGCTTTTACCCACCTTTCCAATCTTCTTACACTATATGACCCTTCATGGACTCAATGATTCAGCAACATTAGCCTCCTTAAATTTGAGGCTCCATTTCTTGACCCTGAGCCTTTTAGCTGTCTGATAACCTCCATCCTCCCAGCCCCCCCCCACACACACACACATGCACACACACCATGCCAGTGCCTTCCCTCTGTTTTTACCTTCCACATACACCAAACATATGTTGTATGGATAATTTTCTGCACATTGTCTCCCTCATTAGAATATAAGCTCCTCGAGGGCAGAGACTGTATTTTTGCTTTTCTTCGTATCTCCAGAACTTAGCATGGTACCTGACACATAGTAAGTATTTAATAAATGCTTGTTGACTGATGGATGGCATAAAGCACCTAGGAATGGTATCTCAGAGAGGGATTTTGGAGTCAGAAAGATAAGTCAAATTAAAGAGAATACCAACCAAACCAAAGTGGCACATATGTGAAGGACCACATATAGGATCTGACATACTTGATGAAATGGGGCAAACACTGAAACATTTTTCTTTTTTTTTCCCTAGTTTTTTTAACAATTATTTTATTTGTTTTCAGTATTCTATAATCACTTCCATATCTCTTAGATTTTTCTCCTCCCTTTCCCTCTCTCCGCCACCTTCCCAACTCCCCCCACACTGTGATAGCTTGCAATCTTATGTAGGTTCTACACATACATTCTTATTAAATACAATTTCAGCATAGTCACATTGAATAAAAGAATTAAAATGAATGGGAGAAACCATAAAACAAAACAAAACAAAACACAAAAGAAAATGGTCTACTTCATTCTGTGATCAAATTTCATAGTTCTTTCTCTGGATGTGGAAGGCGATTTACCTCAAAAGTCCATTGGGAATTTTTTAAGTCCTTGCACTGCTATGAAGGACTAAATCTACCAGAGAAATTCCTCATACACTGTGGTTGTTGCTGTGTACAAAGTTCTCCTGGTTCTGCTCATTTCACTCAGCATCAGTTCATATAAGTCTTTCCAGGCCTCTCTGAAGTCTTCCTGTTCATCATTTCATTCATATACCACAACTTGTTCAGTCATTCCCCAATGGATGGGTATCCCTTTGATTTCCAGTTTTTGGCCACCACAAAGAGAGCTGCTATAAATATTTTTGCACTTGTGGGACCCTTTCCCATTTTTATGATCTCTTGGGGATACAGTCCTAGAAGCAGTATTGCTGGGTCAAAGGGTATGCACATTTTTGTAGTCCTTTGGGCATAGTTCCCAATTGTTCTCCAGAATGGTTGGATTAGCTCACAGCTCCACCAACAATGAATTAATGTTCCAATTCTTTCACATCTTCTCCAACATTTGTCATCTTGCTGTTTTGTCTTATTAGCCAATCTGATAAGTGTGATGTGGTACCTCAGAGTTGTTTTGATTTGCATCTCTCTAATCAACAGTGATTTAGAGCATTTTTTCATATGACTATAGATAGCTTTAATTTCTTCCTCTGAAAACTGTCTGTTCCTATCCTTTGACCATTTATCAATTGGGGAATGACTTGTATTCTTGTACATTTGACTCAGTTCTCTATATATTTTAGAAATGAGGTCTTTATCACAGACATTAGTTGCAAAAATTCTTTCCCAGTTTTCTGCTTCCCTCCTAATCTTGGTTACATTGGGTTTGTCAGTACAAATACTTCTCAATTTAATGTAATCAAAATTATCCATTTTGCACTTCATAATGTTTTCTATCTCTTATTTAGTCATAAATTTCTGCATTCTCCATAAAACTGACAAATACACTATTCCTTGCTCTACTAATTTTTTTATAGTATCAATCTTTATACCTAAATCATGTACCCATTTGTACTTTGGTGTGTATGGTGTCAGGCACTGGTCTATTCCCAGTTTCCACCATACTGTTATTCAGTTTTCCCAGCAATTTTTGTCAAACAGTGAGTTCTTATCCCAGAAGCTGGGGAACTTGGGTTTATCAAAGAGTAGGTTGCTATAGTCATTGACTACTGTGTCCTGAGTACCTAACCTATTCCACTGGTCTACCCCTCTGTTTCTTAGCCAGTACCAAGTGGTTTTGATAATTGCTGCTTCATAATATAATTTGAAATCTGGTAGGGCTAGGCTACCTTCCCTAGCATTTCTTTTCATTAATTCCCTTGATGTTCTGGACCTTTTGTTCTTCCAGATGAATTTTGATATTATTTTTTCTAGCTCTAGAAAATAATTATCTGGTACTTTGATTGGTAAGGCACTGAATAAGTAAATTAATTTAGGTAGAATTGTCATTTTTATTATACTGGCTTGGCCTACCCACGAACAACTGATGTTTTTTCACTTACTTAGATTTGACTTCATTTGTGCAAAAAGTGTTTTGTAATTGTGTTTGTATAGTCCCTGGGTTTGTTTTGGCAGGTAGACTCCCAGATATTTCATAGGGTCTACCATAGCTTTAAATGGGATATCTCATTCTATCTCTTACTGTTGGGTTTTGTTAGTAATATATAGAAATGCAGGTGATTTCTGTGGGTTTATTTTGTAACCTGCAACTTGGCCAAAGTTGTTTATTATTTCAAGTAGATTTTTACTTGATTCTCTGGGATTCTCTAAGTATATCATCATATCATCCGCAAAGAGTGATAACTTAGTTTCTTCTTTACCTATTCTAATTCCTTCAATTTCTTTTTCTTCTCTTATTGCTACAGCTAACATTTCTAGTACCATTGAATAACAGTGATAATAATGGACATCCCTTGTTTCACTCCTGATCTTATTGGAAATGCATCTAGCTTATCCACATGGCATATAATGCTTGCTGAAGGCTTTAGGTAGATGCTGCTTATTATTTTATGGAAAGTTCCATTTATTCCTATGCTGTCCAGTGTTTTCAATGAAACATTTGTCTTTACAGAGAAAAAATAGGTTTGATACATTGACTTATCATAGTAACCTCCTACTAATAATCATGACACACAAAAAGTTTGTTTTTTCCAAACCAAGATGACAGAGCAAGAGGTTCAGAGGGATCCAGGCTCCTCACAAGCAACAAAACAACAAATAGCAACACCAAAGAAAAGAAAAACATCTTAAGAACAGCACAAGAGGGGGGAAAATGCCCCAACCAAAATAGGAAATTGGTAAAGGGGAGAGGACTGCTATACTAAAAACAGTCTCACAGAATAATTGAAAGAGCTCAAGTATAAGAAACAATGCAGATGTAGACAAACTGGAAAAAAATGATATATTTGAAGAAATCTGTCAAGAATTAATACTGGTCAGAAAACACAAGACCAAATAAAAAAAGAGATTGAAGAAAGTTTTAAAAAATATGGAAATACCATTAGCTAGAATAAAAGACACTTTTTAAATGGTCAGTAGGAAATAATGAAGAAGATGCTCAATACAGAGAACATAAGAGAAACTCCCTCAAAAAAGACACAGAAACATACAGTAATGGCCTTACTACAGTGGAATTGTACACACTGCAGAACAGCTGAAAAGACATGTTCAGAAAATCCTTTTTTAAAAAAAAGAAGAGGAAACATATATATTTAAGTGACAGAACTTGAGGAGAGATTACTAAGAAGCAATTTCAGGATTGCCAACAGCCCAGAAAAATTTTTTAAAGAAGTGTCTAAGGGCAAGAGTCAAAGGCAAAGTGGATAGTGCACCTGCCCTGGAGTCAGGAGGACTGAGTCCAAGTAGGGCCTCCGACACTTGACACCTACTACCTGTGTGACCCTGGGCAAGTCACTTAACCCTGAGTGCCTCAAAAAAAATAAAGATAAAGATAAAAATATAAGAAAAATAAAAAGGGTCTGAACACTATATTCCAGGAAATTGTCAAAGAAAATTTCTCAGAACTATACAAAGCAAGTGGTGACAAAAAATGAGAAAGAACCTATGGAACTCCAAAAAAGAAAGAACCAAAGATTCAACAGGTTAGACCCCCAACACCATGATTATGGGAGAAACTGCCAAAAGAAATACAGAATTTCACTCAACAAGGAATATTCCTCTGGATCACAAGAGACTTTTCAAGGAGGACAAGGGACAGAACTGGAATAAAATATAAGCAAAATTAAGCAGCATAGACCAGAAGCCCAGAATGACCTACCCAGTCAAACTCAGTATGCTTTTTGAAGGCAAGAGACTGACATTTGGAAAATACTCACTTTGTAGAGAAAGGGATGCTTTTTTACTGAAACCTACGAACAAAAGTCAAACTGCAGACAAAAAAAGATAAATGTTTAAGACAATTTATACTTCTCAAATTAGATAAATTAGTTGCTGGGAGTAACCTAAACTTCCAATGAGAGGGAACAAGTTAAATAAAATTTGGCAATTTAATATGATGGAATATTAAAATTCCATTTAAAATCAAGCAAGTATGAAGTATACAAAGAAATCTGGAAAGCCCTCTATGAAATAATGTAAAGTAGAAAAAAAACAAAGCTGAAAGAATGGAATACCCACTAACTCCATCCATATTAAGAGAAAAATGAATGAAAATGTGAAAAGAAACTTCAGACTCGTTTTAATTTGCCTGTCTTATTATTTCTTATTTGGAGCAATGTTTCATATGATTGTTTACAATGTGCAGTAAAGAGACAAAAAAATTCTGATGAGGAATTGGAAGTTGTGACAGGGAACTTTATGCCAAACAAGTTTAGTTAGTTGTACTGATGTTCAGTGTGAAGCTTTTACTGAAATATTTACTACCAAAAAAAGATAAATCAATTGTTAAGAAAAAGGGAGGGCACTCAGAATATTGCATTAGCTAAATCACTCAATGTTTCAGAAGGCTATTTTGGAGACAAGGTAGACAAATTCAAAAGGAGAAGAGGATGGGGCAGATTAACCCCCAAACAAGGCTTCTCTGATAGATAATGATTCCCTATAAATTAAAAAAACTTACAGGATTACTCATCTACAAGAGTTTGGTTCAGTTCTGTTAACTGAGTTAATTGAAATGAGTGGCAGCTAGGGGCAAGGAGCAACAAAACAGCTTGACTCAGTGTTAAGAGGACCAGAATTCAGGTCTTGTCTGGCTTGTACTGGCTATGTAACCCTGGACAAGTCATTTATTTTCAGTGTCCCAAGTAACTCTCTCAGACTAAGTGACAAGATAGTTTCTCATCTGCATTGGAAGTTGGACTTCCCTCACCAGAATTTCATACAGTGGATGAAATCACAGGGTATGAGCAAAACAAAACAAAACAAAATACTAAACCTGAAATGTCATCCATATAGGAAACTCCTAGAGTTGAAACTCTCCACTGAGGAAATCTGTACCTTATCACTGGAGAGCATTGTCCAGGCAATGGGAAAGGGAAGTGATTTGTCCAGAATACTATAACTAGGAGGAGTCAAAGGCAAAACCTGAAGTCAGATCCTCCTAGTTCCAAGGCAGCCAACCTTCCAGCCATGACCCCCAAGCTAACATAACTACATAACTAATCAGAATATGAAAATGTACCTTCCCTTCTACTAGAATGATTGAAGAAAAAACAAGCCCAGCAATCAGAATACAAAATGTACATAATCCAGACTCACTAATGTTTTTTTTTAATTTACAAAATAAATTAAGAACATAACCAAACAATATTCTTCATGTGGAATGCATTAAACTTAGAAGATGCAGATAGAGAGATTTTAAATTAAAAGTGACCTAAAATTTTCCATCTCTTCATTTTATTCATTGGCTGTATTGGTATTACTTCCATTACTACAGGCTGAAACTCGTAACACTTTCTCATCCTATGGTTCTTTCCCCATGGAACCCAGCCCCCAGAAAAAGAATAAATTATGAAAACAAAAGCAAGTTATATCAAAGATAACAGCAATTCAGAAATGATATCAAAAGCATGGAATGGTGCCAAAGGACCACTTGAAGCCAAAAATTTAGCAAGAGAAAATTAACAAATTCCAACTTACTCCAAAAATATGTAAAATGAACAAACTGACAGAAAAAATTAAAAGAAGAATCGCCAAGATAAGAACAGAGAGTACGGTACAACTGAAAATTAGACAACAATTGACATGATAAATGTCAGCCAAGAGCTGATTTTTGAAAGGACACACAAAATTGATAAATAACTAACAAATCTGTTTTTTAGAGAAGATAAGACAAGTCACCAAAATTTAAAAAAAAGAGAAGAGAGATCATAATAAAGACAAAACAAATCAAGAAAATTATTACATGTGACTCTGTCTTACAAATTCTGAAAAAGAAACATATAATTACCTATAGAAATATGAAATACCTACATTAACAAAGCAGGAAGTAGATAATCTAAATAGACTAGTCTCAGAAGGAGAAATCTGACAGATCATAAATGATTTGTCCTACCAAAAAAACACAGGGCCTCAACTGGGGAATATGGGATATAAATATAATTCAATATCATTCTGATGTTAGAAATTACCAAAGAGATTGCCTCAAAGAATCCTAGGTAGCATAAACTGATGCCAAGTGAAGTGAGAAGGACTAGGAGAGCAATTTATAAAAAAGACAACAGTATTGCAAAGAAAAATAGCTTTGAAAGACTTAAGAACTCTGATCAAAGTAATGACTAGCCAGAGGCTCCACGATGAAGCTCACTGACCAACTCCTGACAGAAAGATGACAGACTTAAGGAGCAGAAAGAAACATACATTTTTTAACATGGTCACTGTGTAGATTTGTTTTGCCTAACTCTGCTTATGTGTTACAAGTGTATGTATATATATGTGTGTGTGTATATATGTATATATGTATGTATTTTTCTCTCTCTGTGTTTTTTTAATTGAGGTTGAGAATTATATGGGAAAGGGTAGGTTAGTAATACTGATGCCCAAAAAAAGGGCTATTGAAACATTTTTAAATGCACAGAAGGAAGTTCAGAAGTAAATACAAACAGGTTTGAAAGTAACATGAAGAATTATAATTTACTATTTTAAAAAAGCAAACTGTATGAAATAGAGATTTGCAGTTTCATGTTCAGTCTTCTTTTTATGTTCTGTGTATGTGAAAATGATCTTGGGGGGGTGTTTAAGATCAGAATGAAAAAATATAATTTAACAAAATAAAGAACGTAAGTTATTTGAGAAAAAGGAATGTGATCTTTTTAAAAAATTTCATCTTTGTCTCCCTATCATCTAGTTCAGTGTCATGAATATAGGTGCTTAATAAATACTTGTTGGATTATTTAAAAAAAAATATCAATCCCAAATAGATTCCCCAAATTCTACTCAACTTTTAAATAACAAATATACTATATGGTGGGGCAGCTAGGTGGTGCTGAAGTAGATAGAGTGCTGGGCCTAGAGTCAGGAAGACCTCTGTTCCTGAGTTCAAATTTAGCTTCAAACACTTACTAACTGTGTGACCCTGGGCAAGTCACTTAACCCTGTTTGTCTCAGGTTCCTCATCTGTAAAATGAGTTGCAAAAGAAAATGGCAAACCACTCCAGTTTCTTTGCTAAGAAAATCCCAAATTGGATCACCAAGAGCCAGACATGACTGAAACAATTTAACAGAATACTATATGGCCTGTTTCAAAACAAGAAAGGACTGCAGTAGGTTGCCACCCCCAGTGATGCTTATATTCCCCAACTCAAAAACAAAGTTGAGAGAGAAAACTACAGACCAATATCATTAATGAATATTGATGTAAAATATACTAAGTAAAATACTCACAAAGAGAAGACAGCAGTACATCAAACAAAATTATTCATCACAACCAAGTAGGATTTATAACTGGAATGCAAGGATGGTTCAATACCAGGAAAATGATCAATATAATAAATCATATCAACAAGAGTAAAAATAAAGATTACATGATCATAACATCAGATGAAGAGGAAGCCTTTGCTAAAATGCAGTTCTCATTTATGTTATAAAACCACAGGAATTGAAGGATCTTTCTGAAATTTGAGAAAAGGCACAATATTTGAAACCACAAGCTAATGTAACACACAACACAGAAAAGCTAGCAATATTCCCATTAAAAAACACGTTAAACAGGGATGTACACTCTAAATAGTCCTTTGAAGTGGTTTTTTTTTTTTAGTAATCTTAGCAATAGAAATAAGGCAGAAAAAAAGAAATTAGAAGAATAGAAATCATGAAGGAGTTAAAAGACATCTATTTAAAAACACCATAACTGTATATCTAAAAAACCCAAGACAGTCAACAAGAAAATGGACAGAAAGCAATACATGACTTTCATATAGAACATGTGAGATTTTTAAAAAACAATTTGGACCTTTGACTTCACCACTGTGGGAAACTCTCAGTGTAGAAACTCCATTCACCAATACAAAGCTGCAACTCATCTCAAACTTGATAGACTTTATGAGAGAAACCCACATTATCTATATTACCACACAACAAAGAATCAAGGAAAACAAAAGAGCTATCCCTCATAATAATGCAAAGGGAATCAAATATTTGGGCATTAATGTTTCAAGATATACAAGAGATTCATACAAAGACAACTTCAAAATGATTTTGACAGAAATCAAGGAAGAATCGATCCCATGGAAGCATATCCCCTGTTCATAGGTTAGTTAGCCTGGGAAAAATATACAAAGAATGTCAATACTTACCAAATGGATTTACAATTACCCTAAATTTAGTGCAATAGCACTCAAAATGTCAAGGTGCTGGAGCCAGCTGGAACAGCCTTGCCAGAATCATTGTGAAATTTTCAGTGTAAGCATTTCCACTTCAGAAATCAGCATCTCTACAAATCAAGGGTTCGTTGTTTATTTATTGTTTTGTTGATTTCCAGACTTAAGAAAATGTTAATAATGCCGATTAAATTGAAAAGTGTGTATGCATACATTGTCTCCTCCCTTCTCCCCCAGCCAAATCCAGTTTTGCTCTATAAATATCTCTTGAGTTCAGCGGGAGTGCAGTAGAAGGTTCAGGGAATGAGATCATCATCTGTTGACTGGAGGCTAATAACAATAATAGTTATAATCATAGCAACAATAATAATAACAGTGGGCAGCTAGGTGGCGCTACAGTGGATAGAGTGCTGAGCCTGCAGTCAGGAAGACTCATCTTTCTGAGTTCAAATCCAGTCTCAAACACTGTGTGACCCTGGGCAAGTCACTTCACCCTGTTTGCCTCAGTTTCCTCATCTATAAAATGAGATGGAGAAGAAAATGGCAAACCACTCCAGAATCTTTGCCAAGAAAACCCCAAATGGGGTCATGGAGAGTGAGACAGGACTGAATAACAACAAATAACAATAAAAATAACTGATATTTATTAAGGTTGCCTAAATGCTTTATATCCATCATCTCCTCTGAGCCTCACCACATCCCTGGATATCTGACTAACTCTGGTGTTGGGGAAACAGGCACTCTAATACATTGCTAATGGGGCTACAATCCAGCGCAGGGGTAGGGAACCTACAGTCTCAAGACCACATGGTGGCCTTCGAGGTGCTTGGGTGCGAACTTTTGACTAAGTTCAAGTTTTACAGAACAAATCCTTTTATTAAGGGGATTTGTTCTGTGAAGTTTGGATTCAATTAAGAGTCACACTTGAGGACCTAGAGAGCCACATGTGGCCTGAAGGCCACATATTTCCCACTCCTGATCTAGTGCAACCATTTTGGAAAGCAAAATGGTAATATACAATAAGAGTCACAAAAGCTATACCTCTTAAGTATTATTATTGAGAGCCAACGATTCAATTTCTAAGGCTTTATCCTAAAAAATATAATAGGACTTATCTGTGCAAAAAAATCATAGTTGCTTTATTTGTAATAGGAAAAAAAGGAAACAATCCATATGTAGAATGACTGATAAGTGGCTAAATAAATTATGTTATATCAATATAATAGAATATTATGATGCAATAAAAAGGATAAATATGAAACATATAAAAAATAGGAAGGCTAATGAAGGTAAATTTATAACTGAAAAGAAAGAAAAATCCCTCCTACCAGAATTATCCTATGAAGGGGGATTCATTTGATTGGGTGATCTGGAGATTTCTAAGTAAGATGTAGGAACTGTCACTTTTTACTGAAGCAATACACAGAGGACATTAAATATGATCTGCATGAGTATTAGTATGTCTTACAATCATAGAATAAATCAAAATAGACTTTAACTCTTTAGCCTTTACATTTTATCTTACAATCATAGAATAAATCAAAATAGACTTTAACTCTTTAGCCTTTACATTTTATCAATTGTTTCCCACAAATTGATCACATTCATGTTGTAAGTGAAAGACAGGCTAAACTGTGTACCATACTTACATACCTTCCAGCAAGATGATGAGATCGAAAGGGGGTTCAACTGGCTTAGAGCGTCTTCATGTCAGTTACCCTCTCTGCGTCTAAGGCAGAGCAAATCCCCCTCCCGTAAATATCTTTGATGCAATTCAGTGAAAATCTCTGTAAACTTTCCTGCCCCTCCCCAAACACTAACCGCACTTGTGGCCAGCACAAGTGCCTGGCACTTGGTGGCACACTGATTTGTATTTTCTAATTGTTTCATGAGTGTGCTTCAGATGTCTCCACCTAGATTGTAAGCCCCAGGAGGGGGAGGGAATCACATCCCAGAGTTTTCCTATAGCCTGGCCCCTCCCTCTAATAGTATTGATCCCAGAACCAGGAAGGAGGCAGGCACTCAATAAATAATTGTTGGTTAATTAACAAGAGAAATAAAATAGTCACCACTCAATGACCTCATTTCCATCCCATTGACATTACTGGCTACGCTTGCTATAACTAACACTGCATACCGATTTAGAGAGAATTCATCGAATCAAAGAACCATCAAAGTTTAGCTTTAGAATTGGGGTTCTTAGAGATTAGCTAACTAAATACCTTCATTTTACAGAGAAAACTGAGGCTAGGGCAAAAGAAGAAGCAACTTACCAAAGTCTCACATCTAGCTGGTGGCAGAACTTAGGCTTGGGTCTTAGTTTCTTTCCACTGCAGAGCACTTAGTGAGGGGCCAGAAAAAGGAATAGAACTTCTATTAATCTCTAGAAATTCAAATCAGACATTTTCTAAACCATAGCATTTGAATGAATGAATGAGTGAATGAATATTGACCTTTATTCATAGCCCAGGTTTGCATTTTGACTGTTAGATTTTAATTTCCCACAAAGCAGGGACTATGCTCACATGAACTCCCAAACCTCCCACCCCAACCCCTTGCCTTCACATAGCACCACCCACAGTGTAACTAGGATTCTTGTTAAGACTAGATGGCCTCTGAGATCTCTTCCAACTTTGAGCTTCTGTGAGTCTGAGATTTTGTGAAATAGACCCCTTTGACTCCAGAGGCATTGAGTAACATTTTTACTACACCGTGACACCTTTCTCCTCCCCTAGTTTCACCTCTGCATGTTGGGGACCATGCAGAAGACATGGTGAGTATAGAACTGACCATATTGAAGTTTCTCTTAAATGGGGCTGAGCGGCATCTGGGGAGCTAAAGATCCAAGGAATGTCTTCCAATTTTACCTTTGCATTTCCCTGGTCTTAACTTCTGACAAACCTGACTTTCCTAGTTACATTTTCAGATCCACTCCCCAACCTTCATTTCGATTCCCTCCATTTCAATTTCCATTCCTTTGCTTTATATTCCCTCAATGTATAGTCCCTAAAGAAACTCAAATTCATACTAGAAGGGAAAAAAGGGTGCCCATCAGTTGGGAAATAGCTGAACAAACCGTGGCATAAGGAACATAATGGATTATCATTGTTTCATAAGAAACAACATTTAAAAGGAATTCAGAGAAATATGAGATTTGTATGAATTTTTGCAGTGTGAAATAAGTAAAATCAGAATATATGCATGTATTGTATACATACACATATATAAAAATGAATATTATATATGTATGTAACAAGATAAACAAAAGGAACATGAAAAGAAGCTGAATGTTATATTATTATAATGATCATTCTTGGCTCCCAAGCAATTCACCTCCTTACTTTCCTTCGCTAGGTGTGAGACTATAGGTTTGGAATGGTCTTATGTGCTGCTAGATATGGTAACTGTGTCAGTTGATTTTGCTTACCTGTTTGTCTTTATTTTGAGGCTTATGGGTAGGATGGAGATGAGAGCTATATACAGAGATAAACTGGATGTAAAAAGTTGAGGGGGGGAAGCGGAGAGAGGGAAAAATCAATAAAAGTTTCAGAAAAAAAGAAAAATAATCTAGAGCTGACTCAAGGCCAGATGTGATCCCCTCTAAACTCTACAAATATCCCTCCAGTCTCCTTTAACTTCTAATTCAAATCAGTTACGAATACAGAACCTCTCTCCCTATTTCTTGCTTTCCAGATCTTTCCTAGGGCAGTGAAAGTGAAAGCTAAAAAAAAGGTCAATATCTTTCTTCCTGACTGGATACACTACTCATCTCATCTCTTAGCTGATAAATCATAGAGGGAGGGGTAGAGGGAAAGCATTTGTCCCTCATAGAAGATAGTAAGTACCTCTCCCATCATGCTCAGGATAAACATTTCTACTAAAATAAAAAAGGGGGAAATAAAGCTATTTAATCTCAAGCAGCCAGCTAAACTGATGATAATGGAAAGCAAGGTGTTATGTTTTTCTGTGAACTCTGGGGAATATTCCCAAATACCCTTACACAGCTTAGTGATGGGAAACCCCAAAGCCTGTTAAAGGGAAGAATGAAGAACAGAGTTTACCTATAAAAGCAGCAGACCAGCATAGAAAGAACACTGGACTGAACTAGGAGAACTGAGCTCCAGTCCCAGCTGCCCCTCAAAATTCTCTGGGTGTCCTTGGGCTATTCATTTGCCCCATCTGGGCCTCTGTCAACCCCCACACATATACATATATACTAGTAAAATAACAAAGTTTGACTAGATCAGTGGTTTCCAACTTTAGGACCATATGGTCCCCTCCCATTTTTCAAGTAAAACGTATTCACAGATGTCCTGCTCCCTCCTACAGCAGTTTCATTTATGCTTAGTGGGTTTTGTTGGAGCTAAAGATAAAAATGATTGTGTTTGTGAAACAATGGATACTGAATGTTGCAAAATTATAAAGAATAAGCTTGACCTCAGATATAAAATGTGAGAAGATATCTCTCCTTTCTGCAGAGGTGGGTATCCACAGGTGTGGAATATAGTACACAGTATCAGATAGATAGATAGATAGATAGATAGATAGATAGATAGATAGATAGATAGATAGATACTGATCATTTTTACGGAATTGTTTTCTTCCTCTTTATTTAAAAAATTATTATAAGGGATGGTTCTCTGAGAGAGGAGAGAGGGAGCTATCTAGGCAGTGTAAAAAAAGATCAATTTTTAAAATCTAAGGTTTTTATTAAAAAAATTATAGTGTTTCATGTATAATCTATATTAGATTGCTTCCTATCTTAGAGAAGAGGGAGGGGAGGGAAGGAGGGACGGAGATATAGAGGAAGGGAGGGAGAAAAATTTGGAACTCAAAATCTTTTCAAAAATGAATGTCAAAAATTGTCTTTGCATGTAATTGGAAAAAAATAAAATAGTATTAAATTTAAAAGATAGCGCTTGATAGTTACATGGATTTGCATATTTTTATAATAATTTCTCATATTCCCTAGGATCTACAGATGCTAAGTTGGAAACCAGTGGTCTAGAGGACCAACTATTACAGGAAATTGAAAGAACTAGTTTACATACCTGCAAAAGGCAACAGGGATAGATTGGAAAAGGCCATTCGACTTGGAGTCAGAAGATTTACGATCATAAAATCATAGATTTAAAGCTGGAAGGAACTGTTGTAGCACATATTCTTAAGTCATATTATCTCTCAGAGCCTCAGTTTCTTCTGTAAAATGGGAATAATAATGCTCAGTGTACTTTACATGGCATTATGACATCTGTCTTCTTATATTTGTCCCTTGAAGAAGTCAGACATCTGAAAGGAATAAAGCAGATCTTTGTTTCTTACTTGACTATTTATTGGCTTTGGAGTCAGAAGAACTGAGTTCAAATGATAATTCTACTACCTGGGTAACCTTGAAATAGTCATTTGAACTCTATTTCTAAAATGAGGAAATTGAAGTAGATGCTCATTAATGACTCTTTTATCTCTGGCATTTGATGATTCTATGACTCTTTTCTAATTACTATATCTTTTATTTTAAATTATGGTATTATTTTTACACTGATGTGTAAAATCTTTTCAAAATGTAGAAATTTTCTTATTTCCATAGTAATATAACTATTGATTTTAGGCTCTTTAAAACAGTCCATACTAATTTCTTTTTTCTGAAAATTATTCATATTTTGATAACAGGAGTTGAAGGCAGGGTGAAAGGAGTAGATATGTGATTATGGCTAAGTTCCACAAATAGAGAAGTAGATATACACTGGAACATGGAAGCTGAAGATAATTAATCATTCCAAGAAATACAGAATTACAATCCAGAACTACGTAATGTATATTTCTCTAATAATATGTTATGGTTTTCATGGGACTTTAGTGTTGGAATTTCATAGATGGTGAGAGCTGGAAAGAACCTTACAAATCACCAGATCAAACCAAAGTCTAGCTCCAGAGTATCAAAATCAGTTGATCCCACTTTCGGTTCTATGGAAAGTTTGGAACTCAGTTAGCAATTGTTTTTAACACCAATTTAGGATGAATAATTAACTCAGATTAAAATATTCCAGAGATAGTTCCAAACAAATTTTCTCCTGACAAGGTACTATCTGGGCAAAGATTTGTGCAGTAGAAAGCTTTAAAACTTTCCAGAAATCCTGGCCTCTATAGGCCTTCTTGCTACTTCTCTCACACCAAGCTGTGGAATTCTTTCCAAGCCAGATCTGGTCCTCCCCATTTCCTAATACTGAGGCCTTCTCAGATACAGCCTTGAATTAAATAGTGGAATGTAAATGGCTTGAGGACAAGAACCCTCACTTTTGTTTTTCACTTTCATTGCCTAACATTGGGCTGGCCAGTAGGTATTTAATAGATACTTGTTAACAAGACAAAAGGAGCTATAGAAAGAGACAACACCAAGAGAGTGATTCTGTTACTGTCTCATTCAAATATACACTTTTAAAAACAAAGTATACACAGTATAAGTTTATAATTTCTTATACACGAGTCTTCCTTGTTCTTTGCATACTGAAACGTTTGTTTTGTAGCTATTGCAAAGTACGTAAAAAAAGAAAATTTAAATTTAAAAACAATTTTTAAGTCTTTGTGTCCAACCTCCTGAACTGAAAGTGGACTCTGGTACCACTCTCCTCATAAGTATTTTTTTTCTTTTTTTCCTCTTGTCTTGCCTCAAACATAAAAATTGTGATTTAGGACACTGGGTTGTTCAGCAACTGCATTAAGTGGGCCGGGCAAACATCTGTATTTTCATTTCACAGATGAGAAAATGGAAGCCCTCTAGCATATGTGAAGTCCACCCTGGGCCAGAGAGTACAGCTCTGCTGACAGGCCTTTTGTCTGAGTTCTGTGGGAGCTGTAGAAAACTAAATTGTCTGACAGAAACTCCTGAGAATTTCTACCCCAAAAGGCTTGTGGGAAGGAAAGTTTCCCCTCACGAGGGGTTAGGGCCTGCAAAAATGACCTATTGTGCCAAGATTCCAGCAATTTGGTGTGAGGGAATTAGGGAGGAGACCTGCAGAGTCCTGGCTTTCCAGAAAGTTCTAAAGCTTTCCACTGCATTGATCTATGCCCAGATAGTACCTTATCATGAGGAGGAAAGTTAGTTGTTTGGAATTTGTGAGGAAAATTGAAGACATTTAGAAGCCACCGAATGGTTCAATTTAATTTTTTTTTAGCCCACAAGTTGTTTTTTTCCTGTGAAAAACCAAGATGTTTCTTCAAAAGTCTGTTACTTTCATCTTGTTATCAGTAAAGAAAATGTTTTTAAAAATTTTTAACTGATAAGTAGCAATGAAAGCTGCCTTTGAAAGTACCGGAAAAGCACTTCCTGAGGCCATAGGGATTTGGCAGCTAATTACAGAGACAGTAAATGATACATAATTTCCTGAAATATCAAAAAGGTACCTGGGTCTCAAGGCCTGGTCACTTGGATTAAGTGAAGTCCACAGCCTTGCTCCTGGCCAGGGGCTGTTGTTTCAAGTGGAACTCACCTCACATCTCTGCTTCCTTCTGCCTTGCTTCCAGCCAACTGAGGCAGCCTGAGGAGGGAGCTACACCAAGAAACAGAGCTGAGGCATCTCCACAGCAGTACCCCCCTCCCCTGCTTCCCAAGCAGCAAGGGACTGAGGGAGGGAAGAAAAGGCATCTCATAGCCCTGGGATGTATATATTCAGTTTTCTGAATTCAGTGTATGGGGTGGGGGGTGGAGGTGGAGATTTTTTTTATTCAGGATTTCTGGATTCTGGAAAACAGACATCCATTGAGGTAACCTATTCTATCTAGTGTCTAAGTGCCCTTCTACAAAATCTTAGAGCTAGAAAAGAACTTAGAAGCCATCCAGTCCAGGGGTAGGGAACCTGCAGCCTCAAAGGATTTGTTCTGTGAAGTTTGGATTGAGTCAGATGGCCTTACTTGAGCACCTAGAGGGCCACATGTGGTCTCAAGGCCATAGGTTCCCCAACCCTTCCTCTAGTCCAACACTCTTATTTTACACATAAGGAAGAATGGGCCCATAAAGGTGACTTTATGAACCAATATGTAGTTACTTAGGTCAAATAAATCAGCTAGCCCTTTAAAAGGACTCAAACTGATGTGCTTCCCCCTTCAAAAAGAGGGGTTTTTTAAATAAAACAACTGGTTATTTTGAATTCAATCAGCAATTATTTTAGGGTACCTAGATGGCACTCCAGTGGTTAGAGCACCAAGCCTGAGTCAGGAAGGCTCCTCTTCCTCATTTCAAACCTGGCCTCAGATACTTATGAGCTGTGTGACCTGGGCAAGTCACTTCACCCTATTTTCCTCAGTTTCCTCATCTGTAAAATGACCTGGAGAAGAAAATGGCAAACTACTCCAGGATCTTTGCCAAGAAAACCCCAAGTGAGGTCCCAAAGAGTCAGACACAACTGAAAACAACTGAACAACAACAAAAAACTCATTATTTAGTCATGTAAAAAATGGCCATTTTATTTATAAAACCACAGAGCTGAAAGGGACCTCAGAGGCCATCTGGTCCAACTTCCTCATTTAATGGATAAGTAAGGAAGATGTGACTCATCTAAGGTCACACATTAGGATCATACATCTAGAGTTGAAAGGGCCTCTAGTCCAACCCTCTCATTTTGCAGAATAAGGGAGAGACTAGGTTGACAAACATCTACTTGGCTGAGTCAGAAATTTAGCCAGACCTCTAAGCTGATTGAAACTAAATTAACATCCCTGGGAAAAAATTTTTTAAACTAAATTAAATTTAATATACATTTATCTACTGACTGTGTCATCATACCTAGCAGCAGCCTAGTCATGACATGTGACTAAACATAATTTCCTTTGGAGAGGTGAGGAAGGATGTTTTATTGGTAACCTTTTTCCCTCTGACATTACTGTCACTACCCAATAACTCTCCCAATCCCTACAATACCCATAGAACGCTCCCCCTTGTAACAAAAACATTTATTAGGAAAAATAACATGTTGACCATATATACATTGCACATCTCACTCCACTCCTGTCGTCCACCACCTCTCCACTGAAAGGCAGGAAGAATGTAGCAACAATTGTTTATTCCACTGATCAAAATTTCTGAACTCTTTCACTATTGTTTTCCTTCCTGTTATTGCTATTATCATATAAACTATTCTCCTGGTTCTGATTATTTGCTATTCTCTGTAATGGTTCAGTCAGGTTGAAGAGTTATTCCTCAATCCTGTTTTGAGGAAGCCCATCAACATTGTTGCACTATGTTACACTCTGTTTCCAGGTACAAGGACTTGGCTAAGGATTCAAAGAAACACTCAGCAGGCCAAAGGTTCCCAATCAACTGCTACAATTTTAACCTGCTTCTGTACTAATCCAATCATATGCTTTCAGAACTGGAAGGACTCTTCAATAACAATGTCAGAAGAGGTGCTTGGTACAAGAGACAAGTCTTGAACCCAAACCTCGACTTTGAATTCAGTGCTTTCTCTGCTGTACCATAAAGACCATACTCCCTTTCTGCTTCTAATAGATTAGGACTCAAGACTGAAAGCTCAGAAGGAACCTTGGATAGCATCTAATCCAGCACCCTCATTTTACAAATTAGGAAACTGAGGTCCAGATAGGTAAGTGACTTGCCCAAGGTCACACAGGTAGTAAGCATCAGAGATTTAAACCTAGGTCAACTGACATCAGAGTCAACGTTCCTTCTACTGTAGCATTAAAAAGTTCCCCTCATGCTTATTTTTTATCTGGATCTTAGCATTGCCTCTTTCCTCACTTTCCTCTTAAATATGAGCTGTGTGACCTGGGCACACATTTTGGACCCTGTTGTCTTAAAACTATATATATTTCTTTTTTTTTTATCCCTTCGACCCAAAGGTCCCACTAATGTACATATACTCAAGGAAGTCAAGGACAGAAAGAAAAGTCATATATAATATATATATGTATATATATTATATATACGCACACACACATACACACACACAAATGTGTATATGTGTATACAGATCATATATGAGTATACATATAGGAATGTGTGTATATGTGTGTGTATGCTCATTGATTGTAATCCCAGAAAACTGGAAATGGTGTAGCTGCACACTAATTGGGGAATCACCGTACAAGTTGTGGTATGTGAAAATAATGGAATCTCATTGCTTTGTGAGAAGTGATACACAGGAAGACTTGAGAGATTCAAGGACAGACTTAGGTGACCTGATGGGGAGTGAGTAAGCAGAACCAAGAAAACCATATGGTGAATAATGTCTACAATAATGTAGATGAAAAGAGAGGGAGAAATCAGTTTAACGCGTGCAAACTGGAATGGCCAAGTTTGGGCCCAGAGAATAGTTCAGGAAATGGACCTCCTTCCTTTCTTCGCAAAGGTGGAGAGACTATGGGTGGGGAATATTACATTTTCTGTTAGACATCTTTTTTTACTTTTTAAAAAATTTCTTGATTACAAGAGATAGCTGGTTATAGGAGAGGAGATAAGGATATATTTGGAAATTAATGAACCACAAAGACAAAAGATAACCATTTTTTAAAAATTGCCCCAAAAGAGAATGTTTTTGTGCCCCCTGCTTTGTCATAAAGCATGACATTGGGCTTAAAATATCATCCCTGAGGTAGAGGCTGATGACTCTCTAAAAAAATAAAAATGCCATCACCATAGGTGACAACTTGGATATCAACAAGCTTCTGGGTTCATTGAGTGCTGTTTGGCTCCTGCCAAGTAGGTCCTAAATGAAACAGCTGTGTTTGTACAACCTCAAAAGCAGAGAATCCCAAAATCCCAGATCTGGAAGGGATCTTGGGTTACCATCTGGTTCAGCCTTCAGGCAGGTCAATGAGTAAATCAAGGACAATTTTTTAGTCTTTTCTCAGTTTCCCAGAGACAGCCCTCTCCCCCACCATCCAAAATGGCTTCAGGTTGGGGGGAGGGGAGAAGGAATGGCAAAAGGTGTGAACTTTAAAATAGTTTTACAGAGGGTACATAGTAGGAGCCTAACAAATGAATGAGTGATTGAAATATTTGATCCTATGGTGCATATTTTCATTTTTTTCTCCGTTTTTCAAATCCAGTTGCTTTCCCAGAGGCATTTAAAAAAAATTTACAGACACCAAAGTTGTTGGAGAAAAATCCTTGTCTGTTCAAGCATTTCCTAACAATGTTTTATTCTTTTCTGCCCCTTTTTATCCATTTGATGCTGTGCGCTCAGAGTTCAAACACTAGCTAACTTCTCCATACTTTTATGTAGCTCCCTGCTTCCCATAGTCAGACAGAGGGTTTGAATCTCTCCTGCAGTTCCAGCCAGCAGCACATCCTTGCTTTTGTTTTCTTTGGGGTAAGCCCCATACACTATTCCCTTGTAACTATGTTTTCCTAATATCTTTATCCCTATGCTTTGGGCCATGTGTGTACAAAATTACTTGACAAAACAGGATGAGATCAGGTGCTCCTGTGACTGTTTCTCCATACTGTTCTCTCAGGCAAGCTGGTTTCCCGACCCTTCTCAATTTTGTATTAGCTTGGAGCATCAACTCTCTGTTCTCTCCTGACTTATTAGACTTGTTCAGCTTGGCCCCAGAGGGCAGAACAGGGAGCAGTGGGTAGAAGCTACAGGCAGGAAGATTTCTGCTCAATAGAAAGAGTTTCCTAACAATCAGAGCTGCCCCAAAGTGGAATAAATGGGAATTAAGAGGGGGGCAGGAAGGGTCAGAGGGGCTGCAGGGAGAGCCATTACTACTCCATTTTCAATATTTTCTATTTCTATTTCCTTTCCCTTGATCATTTTATCACAAATAATTCCGTCCAACAACCATTTCTTGGGATCCTACTATGTGCAAGACCTTCTACCTTCTAAGATACCTTGTCACTTCTGGGTTCATATTTTGCCCTCTTTGCCTCTCACCTTTCAGTTTTTCCTGCAATTCACCTGGCAAATTCCTCATCCTTCCTTTGGCTTAAGCCTTGATTCTCCATTTTCTGTTGCCCCTTCTTTGTCAAATCTCTCTAGCTTTCTTTCCCCTCCTCCCCTGCTCCTTCGGCTAAGGAAGCTAAGAGCTTAAAATCTCAGCCCCTGTTTGTGTCTGACTTGAGGCATAAAACCATAGCGAGCGTGCGCGCGTGCACACACACACACACACACACACACACACACACACACACACACACACACCCACACCCCAAAGGGAGAAGCCATACAGAGCTCAAAGAGAGAAAACAAGTGGGCAACAGAAACAGCTTCATTCACGTTCCAGGAGGGTCAGACAAAGCTCCTCCAGGCTTCAGCTTTTTTCTCCCCTTTTTTTACTCTGCCTTCCAAGTCTCCTGCCCTCTCCCTGCAAAACACTCCCAGAATCCTCGACACCCCATCTGCCCCAACAATCTGCCTGAATAACCCATTCCAGTGTTTTCTGCACCTTGACAGTCAAGTTCTTCTAACTGAAATTTTTCATACTTAATTCTAAAGGCCATTTCCTAATGTTCAACTCCATAAGGCTTCTGAGAAGAGAGTGGACATTTTAAAGATAGATTCTGCGTCAATAGACCAGAATTACCATCACTTCAACTGAATTCAATTCTGAAAACATTTATTGAGTGTTTGCTATGTGCTAGGTACTCTCTGAGGCACTGGTAATAAATCCAAAGACCAAAAAAAGAAAAAGTCCCTGCCTTCAGGGAACTTGAATTCTACTGATACCTCAGGACCCTGCGTTGCTTTTTGTTGTTGTTATTTTAACTTGGACAACTGTCCAGAGAGCTTGATTTGCAGCCATCTCTACCACAGGGGAATGAGTCAACCTCAGAAAGAAGACAATAGCAGCAAACAATTCCTGAGTACCTACTATGCGCTGGGTTCTGTGAGTCCTTTAAAAGCAGGCTTTAATCTTCAATTGAGTGCTTAATAAATTGCTTGTTGACTGGTTGATTACTGTATTGGGTGTTTGGGATACAGAGAGGCACAAGAAACAGTCCCTACCCTGGAGGGAATCACAGACAGATTGGGGAGGCAGAACAAAGGATTGTAGTTTTAAAGCTAGAAGAAACCTCAAAGGTCATCTAGTTCAACCCTTCGGTTTTACAGAAAAGGAAACTGAGGCCCAGGGAGGTTATCTAAGATTATTTTCCTTCTACTCTATATGTATCTTTATGTTTCTTTATATGCCCAGTAACAAATTGTTTAATAACTGCTTATTGATTGCATGATTTTCCAAGGTCACATAGATAACATAAAAAAAAAATCAACACAAAGCAACACTAGTAAGTGCCAAATGAATCATACATACAATAAAGCTTCCAAGGGTTCAAAGGAGGAAGGGATGAAGGAGAGCCAGGACATTCTGGAAAGGCTGCTTGGAGGAGGTGATATCAGAACTGAGTCTTGAAAGAAAAGACGGATTTAGACCAGCTAAACGGGAGCCAGTTGTTCAAGTAAAGGAACAGAGGCTTAGCTCTGAAAAAATGGAAGACAAAAGGAGATGGATAGATTGATGAAGAAAGAGTTTTTGAAGCATGGAGAAGGGATACTCTGATCCTAGGTTTAGAGTTGGAAGGGATCCTCAAAGTCAGCTATTCAAAATCCCTCATCTTACCGAGAAGGAAACTGAGGCCCTTACAGACAATGAGGAGAGCCAGGTTTCAAACCCAGGTCCTTTGGCTCCCAATCCATCATGCTTCCTATTAGGTCAAACTCAGGGCATTCATCTGGGCTATCATCTATCTTTTGAGAAAACAGGGGCCAACATCATCTATTGAAACAAAGGAGAAAGTTTGAGATAGATAGCCACTAGGGAGAGCACAGCAAGAGCTTAAACAAGGCAGAGGAAAATTTGCTCCCATCAGCAAGGACAGGCCTAACTGACACCAAAATATGGTCCATATGGATACATTCAGATTCTATTAACCTCCAATTAAGCTGCTATGTCAGAGCTGAAAGGCCTTAGAGATCTTGACCTTCTACTATTCTATGTGGGACTGAGTATTACCTGTGAAGAAAAGGTGTACTGCATAAACATGAGAAGGGTAAACCAATCTGCATGGGGGCACTTTCTTCTACTTAATGGAATAAATTTTCTTTAAGGACAGTTGCTTGGCTAAGCTCTGAATACTGCTGTCATTAAAGAATGAGTCCTAGCTATTCATGAAAGCAGAACCTTGGGGACCTCTGCTGGGAAACTCTATTAGCAATGAATTTGAGTTACAATTTATATGGATTTGAACTATAAGAGTCACTTATCTTTGTTCAATTAAATGCTATGCATTCTAGGTTCTGAACAATGCTGGGAACCTGGCAGCATGTATATCATTGTCCCCATTTTGCAGATAAGGGAACTGAGGGCCAGATGGATAAAGTTCAGGGATTCATAGGTTTAGATCTGGAAGGGACCCTAGAAATCTACTGATACAAGCCTACCATCTCTAGTCCAACTCCTTTGTTTTACAGAGTAGGAAACAGGCCTAGGGAGGAGCAGAGGCACACAGATAGTAAGGAGCAGATCTGGAATTTAAACTCAGGTCCTCCAACTTGAAATCTAGTGCCTTCTCCACTGAAGTAATTTGTTCAAGGTCATATAACTTGTGAGACTCAATTCCAGGTTTCCTGACTCTAAGTAAGCCCACATCATGCTGACCTTTTAACAAATGGCATAACTAAACAGTCAGTACAACTAGTTGAACATGATATAGTTCAATGCAATTGAACATATGATTATTCTCTTTTTTTTTTGTGAATTCCACTTGCCATATGGGGATGCTTTGTGAACTTTCCCATAGGGTCTCTGGTCTCTCCTTATTAGAATCTCCAATTAGCATTTCCATGGACTCTCATTCTCCCTTCAAAAGAAGCACAGGTAACATCTCTCCATTGAAAGCAACTTGAGTTTCATAAAAACCCACCATGAATTAGCACTTAATTTTAATTTTTTCCTTTAGATCTCAGTTGGAAGTTGCAAATGAAGGCATATCAGAAGTTATCCAGTCCAACCTAAAGTAGAGTCTAGATTCCCTTTACAACCTAAGTTGCCATTCAAATTCCATTTGAAGGCCTCTAAGGACTGAGAAATCACTCTCTGAGAGACAGAAAGCAAGAGAGGATAGTGTGTTGGACTTAGAGTAAAAAAGACCTGGGTTCAAATCCTATCTCAGACCCTTAATGAGTTACCATGGGGAAGCCACTTAACATATCTGAGTCACAGCTTCCTCATCTCTAAAATGAGGACAATAACATCTACCTCAAAGTCACAACCTCTTTGGACTTCTGTTTCCTTATTTGTAAGATGTGAATAATTGTAGCACCAACCTCACAGTCATCTAACCTCTTTAGGCCTCAATTCCCTCTTCTTTAAAATAGGCATAATTATGGCACCAGTCTCACAGAGTTGTTCTGAGAATCAAACAAGAGAACGGACTACAGATGGGTAGACATTGGTAGACTTGCAATGTGTTCATTTGTTCTGCTTAACTAGGCTTCTTTGTTCCAAGAAATGGCTTTATAGCAGAGAAAAGTCATTGGAAAGTGAGAGAGAGAATTCAAGAATTATTGGATTACCTGAAAGCCATGATCAAAGAAAGCACCTAGACATCATTTTTCAAGAAATTATCAAGGAAATCCACCCAAATATCCTACAACAAGAGTGTAAAGTAGAAATTGGAAGAATCTACCAATTATCACATGAACAAAATCCCAAAATAAAAACTCCCAGGAATGTTATACCTAAATTCCAGAGCTTCCAGGTCAAAGAGAAAATACTTCAACAGCCCTAAAGCAACCATTCAAATACCAATTCAAATGGGGCCATGGTCAGGATCACACAAGATCTAGCAGCTACTACATTAAAAGAGTGGAGGACTTGGAATATGATATTCTGGAAGGCAAATGAGCTGATATTATAACCAACAATCAATCACCTACTCAGAGAAATTGAATATAATCCTTCAAAGAAAAAATGGATATTTAATGAAATTGAAGACTTTCCACAAAAGCAGAAATATTAAATGTAGCCTTCTCAGACCATAATGTAACCAAAATTACATTTAATAAAGGACTGTGGAAGCATAAATTATAAGCTAATTGGAAAGATCATCTAATCCTAAAGAATTAGTGGATCAAGGAACAAATCATATAAATAATCAATAATTTCATTAAAGCGATTGACAAGAATAAGAAAACATTCCAAAATTTGTGGGATGCAGCCGAAGCAGTACTTAGGGGAAAATTTATATCTCTAAATGTGTACATCAATAAAAAAGAAAAAGAGTAGATCAATGAATTGGGCCCTCAACTAAGAAAAATAGAAAAAAAACAAATTAAAGATCCTCAATTAAACACCAAAATAGAAATCTTGAAAATCAAAGAAGTTAATAAAATTGAAAGCTAAAACAATTGAACTAATAAATAAAACTAAAAACTGGTTTTATAAAAAAACAATAAAATAGATAAAACATTGGTTAATTTCATTTAAAAAAAAGAAAACTAGATGACTAGTATCAAAAATGAAAAGGGTGAATAAACCACCAATGAAGATGGAATTAAAGTAATTAGTAGGAGTTATTTTACCCCATTGTATGCTAGTAAAACTTAAAAATCTTAGTGAAATGGGTGAATACTTACAAAAAATAAACTGCCCAGATTAACAGCTGAGGAAACAGAAAGTTAAATAATCCCATCTTTAAAAAAAGAAATTGAACAAGTCATGAATGAGTTCCCTAAGAAAAAATTTTCCAGGACAAGATGGATTCACAAGTGAATTCTCCCAAATATTTAAAGAACAATTAATCCCAATACTATATAAACTGTTTTGAAAAAAATAGGTAAAGAAAGAGCCCTATCACATTCCTTTTATGACAGAGATATAGTTTTGATAACTAAACCAGGGAGAGAGAAAGCAGAGAAAGAAAACTGTAGACCAATTTCTTTAATGAATATCAATGCAAAAAATTTAAATAAGATACT
Source organism: Notamacropus eugenii (assembly GCF_028372415.1). Taxonomy (NCBI): domain Eukaryota; kingdom Metazoa; phylum Chordata; class Mammalia; order Diprotodontia; family Macropodidae; genus Notamacropus; species Notamacropus eugenii. The sequence goes on from NC_092879.1 coordinate 56,001,479, forward strand.
AGCAAGGAAATTACAACAATATATCACAAGTATCATACACTATAACCAGGTGGGATTTATGCCAGGAATGCAGGACTGGTTCAATATTATGAAAACTATCAGCATAATTGACCAGATCAATAGCAATAATAAGAATCAGAACAGCTAGCACATCAATAGCCCTTTAAAGATTTGCAAAGTGCCTTACATATATTTTTTTCATTTGATCCTCACAGTCATCATGGAAGGTCAGTGCTATTGTTATCCCCAATTTATAGATGTAGAAACTGAGGGTGAGAGAGGTGAAGTGATTTGCCCAGGGGCAAACGGCTAGTAAGTGTCTGAGGACCTAGGTCTTCCTAAGGACACGAGTGTTTGTGACTCAATGTCTACCATTCTATCTACTGTGCCACTAGTCTGGAGATAAAATGGAGATAATAGCACCAACCTCCAAGCCAGCTTAACCTGTCTAGTCATCTGTAAAAGGAGCATAATTATTTATAGTAGCAACTTCACAGAAGATAGTATCTCATATTTCTCTGCTTCTTTAAGGTATACACCGCCCCCACCCCCACTTAGGTTAGTAGTGCAAATGTTTCCATCGCCCATTTTACAGATGAGGAAACTGAAGCTAGAGAAGTGAGGAGACTTCCCTAGGGTCACAGAAAACAAGCCTAAGGAGAGTGGCCACCCAGACTTCTAATTAACTTGATGTAATAAAGGATAGTGAAAGCTCATTCTCCATCTTATCAGTGGTACTGTCTTTCCTCAGCCCAGAGGGCAGCAAGGGAACTATGCCAAGCTCAATGAATGACAAATGAAGCTCAAGCCTTCTGTCTCCTGCTTTCAAACCCTGCCACACTGAGAAGGGGCTGAGAAGGTAGCCTTGACAGCTTTACAGTGAACTTGATGACACTTGCTAACTCCGCTGAGGAGTATGGAGTCCAACCATTGTTTCTAAATGACTTTCTGAGAACAAAAGGTCCTCTCTGGATGGAAGAGAATCCTAGTAGTAGAACCAAGGTCAGGTGACCCCTGCATAAGTAAGTAAGTGAGTGAGTGAGTAAGTGAATGAGTAAGTGAGTGAGTGAGTGAATGAGTGAATGGATGAATGAATGAATAGAAAACACAGCACTTGCTACGTGCAAGACACTATGTCAATCAATGAAGGTGAACATAGAAAAGGAAGTTAGTCCCTGCTCCCAAAAATCTCACATTCTAACAAGCTAATATGCAAGGAGCATCACTGTATAATAACAAGAACATTTATCCATGTAGGATTGTTGCATATGTAAAGGCCTTTGGGATCTTTACTCTCACTCCAAAGGTAGGGAGGATATGTTCAATTAGTCCCATTTTACAGATGAGCAATCTCCTTAAAGTTCTCCCCCCAATTTTTGAAGATTCTGCTGGTGAAGCACAAGCTATGGCTGCTGCCCTCATGCTGCCCAGGATTTGGGTACAAACCTGGTGATGAGCTGAATGTCTGTTTTTCAAGAACCAAAGACTTATCAATTAAGAGCTGGAACAGGGGGAATCTCATTTTACAGAGAAAGGAAACTAAGGCACAGAGAAGTTAGAGGAATTTCCTAAGATTACGAATAGGATCCTAGTTCTAGAGCCAGAAGGGATCTCTGAGGCCATAAAGTCCAACCCTTCCCTTTTTATCAGATGAGGAAACTGAGGCCCAGGGAAGGGAAGTGACTTGTCCAAGGTCACATTAGTAATAAGGGGCAGAGACAGGATTTAAATCCATGTTCTATGACTCCAGAGACAGTGTGTTTTTAACTATACCACCCTGCCTTTCCAAGGACCAGCCTAGCCAAGTGTGGAGAAAGAGAGACTCACCACCAGGCTGGCCACAGGGTGATTCATTTTTCAGTCACAGTCAAAGTTGAAGACCAACTCTTAAGTCACAGAGTGGCTTCCCAGAAACCCTGGGAGATTGGAATTATTGTTAAGCCCATTTTCTAGCTATGGAAACTGAGGGTGAGAAAGGTGAAGTGATTTGCACAGGATCAAACAGGTAGTAAGTATCTGAGGACATAAGTCACAGGTATTTCTGACTCAACATCTCCCACTCTATCCACTGCACTATCAGTATGGAGATAAAATGCAGATAATAGTACCAACCTCAGAGTCAACTTAACCTGTCTAGGCCCAAGTTTCTCATTTGTAAAAATTAGTATTTATGAAAAGTGTCCTCCCTAATGGAAACCCTCATCCTTGAAGTATAATGAAGTATAGTGAGGAAACTGAGGCACCAAGAGGTAAATGGTAGATGCAAACTGGTATCACACAGTGAATTAGTAACAGGGCCAGGTCTAGAAGACTGCACCATTCTTCCTCTTCGATACGTGTTCAGCTCCCCTGCCTAAGGCTCAGCTAGCACCAATGCCAGACTGGTGCTTTTTCTGGGCTGGATCATGAATCATTCTCATTACCTAGCACCCTTGGGGAAGCTCTGCTTTGCAGAATCCCCTTTGGAGGGCCTTGGGGCTGTAAAGGGAACCATCTTGGCTCCCAGGATTCACAATTAAGCATCTTCCTGTTGGCGAGCCTGGTGCCCCTTGGGCATTTGGGGAGAATTCAGCCGGCCTAGCAGCCACGGAAACAACAGCCAAATCGGCAGCAGGGGTGCACTCCATAAAAGCCACTCACTTCCTAGAGCCTGTAATGAGTATGTGTTAACGACCTCTTCCTTGCATCTGGTCTGCAGCCATTCAAGGGGGATAGAGGCAGAATGGAAAGGAACCCATAAAGATGGGTTGTTATCTGCAAAGTCCCAATCTGGTAGCATTTCCTTGAGCTTGTCCACCTCAAGCCAGGCTCTCCCGGGGCCTTCATGAGTCCCTGCTGGTGACTTAGGCACCGGTGGAAGCTTTTGCATCCATTATCTGTATCTTTCAGGCTGCTCATCACTGTGCTGCAGCCTCATTGAATCATGTTGTACCCACAGCAAAATAACATAGTGCAGAGAACTGAGCAGGGGACTGAGAGCTGGGGACTGAGGAACCTAGACACAACTCTTCTTACTGTCCCCAAACTCACTCTGTGATCTTGGATGAGTTGATTCTCCCTCTATGAACCTCAAGGATACAGATTATTGGAGCTGGGAGGGATGCTAATTAAACTCTTTTGTTTTAGAGATAAGTAAACTGAGACCCAAAAAGAGAGAATGACTTGTCCAAGGTCACATGGGCATCCTGTGGCAGAACTGGGATACTAATCCAGATCTTCTCACTCCTCATGGCCATTATCACTCACTGGAACTGAAGGCAGAAGACCTGGATTTGATTCCAGACTCTGCCCTTTCCTCTAGCTGGTTATATTGTATATTGGGAAAAAGAGCGGATTTGAATTCAGAGGATATGAGTAAAAATGCCAACTCTGCCACTTGCTTGCTACCTGAGTTACCTTGGCAAGCCATTCAACCTTGTTGGGCCTTAGTTTCCTTATCTGTAAAATGAGGAGACTGGACTAGACGACCTTTGAGGTATTTTCTAGCCCTATATCTATCTATGATGCTCCTACAAATGTGATCTTGGTCAATTCTTCTCTCAGCCTCAATTTCCCCATCTATAAAATGTGTAGGTTGAACTCCCTGGTCTCAAAGGGCCCTTCAAGCATTAAACCTGTGATCCTCATTTGTATCATTCTTTGTGACATATTGTTATCTCAGATGCTGAATCCCTCCCATACTCATCCAAACAGACCTGGACACTGGGCAACAAGTTCATAGGATCATAGCTCTAGGGATGGAAGAGACATTAAAGGCCATTTAGTCCAATTCCATCATTTTTACACACGAGGAAACTGAAGCTCAGAGAAGTTGAGTAATCTGCCCAAAATAGTAGGTTATAAGTGACTGAGGCAGTTATCCTCAGTCAACTATCCCATCCCAGTTGGATGGTTACTGCCTTCCACTGCGAATGACCACACCTGTGTTTGTAGTTCCAGATAGGTGAATATACTGCTTCAGTCACTGCTCTCAACCCTTCTGACCCAATGTCAAGTTCATTCCTGCCTCCAACTTTTTGGGTGTGCTGTCCCACTAGCCAGGAAGGCCCTCCTTTCACCCTTTCCACTTAGCAAAATCCTAAACTTCCCTTCAAGGACCAGTCTGAGCCCCATCTTCACCTCACACCCATCAGATTGGCAAGGATGACAAATGGGGAAAATAACAAATGTTGACGGAGCTGTGGAAAAACAGGTACATTAATGTGCTATTGGTGGACCTCTGAAACGCTCCAGCCATTCTAGAAAGCAATTTAGAACTATGCCCAAAAAGTCACTAACCTGTTCATACCCCAGCAATTCTACTACTAGGCCTATACCCTCACAGAAAACAAAGAAAGTAAAAAAGGACCCATATACACAAAATAATTTAGAGCTTCTCTGTTCACGGTAGCCCCAAACTGAGAATTAAGGGAGTGGCCAGGGAATGGCTAAACAAATTATGGTGGACTCGTGTAATGGAATATTAATACGGCATAAGAATTGATGAAATATACAATTGTAGAGGAAACGTGGAAACTTCTATGAATTGATCCAAACTGAAGCCCACAGAATTAGGATAAAGAAAAACAACTTTATAAAGAAAAAACAACTCTGAAGGGTTTAAGAACTCTGATCAATGCTGTGGCCAAGTACAATTCCAGAAGACTAATGACACATGCTATCCACTCAGGATGCATAATCAGATAGCCATTTTTGGACATGGCAAAGATAGGTATCTGTTTTGCTAGACCACACATATTTGTTATGAGAGTTTTCTTTTTCCCTTTTATTGATCATTCAGGGAAGGAGGGAATTGGGAGGGAGAGATAATAAATGTTCATAAAAATTAAAATCAAATTTTAGAAAATGAAATCCTACCTTTTTCAAGTGTCATTCCCAGGTTAAATAGTGTTCTTCCTTCTCTACCATTTGCTGCTTTCCTCTCAATCCTCTAACACTAGAATTTTGAGAGTGGGGGTTGAGGATCAGAAGACCTCACTTAAAGTCCTGGCTGTAACATTTGCTAGCCAAGACAAGTCAAATTAAATTTCTGAGCTTCTACATCTTCATCTGCAAAACAGGAATAATATCACTTGTACTGGTTACCTCCTGAGAGGCAATGTGGTCTCACGTAATGGGGGAAAGGGCAGTCTTGGAGTCAACAAGACCTGAGTCCAAGTCATTCTTCTGAAATACAGGATTAATTTTGCACAGCTTAATGCACCAAAACTTTGAAGACACCTTATATAGTGTCTGTATGAGCAGAGATGCATTTGCTTAACCTCCCAGTACTTTAGATAACCCTTTTAAGACTATACACAAGTCAGGTGGTGTAGACACTCCCTCAAATTGTTTAATTTCCTAGTTGTCTGATCTATTCATTTTCCATGTCTCACTTTTTTCATCACACCTTAGCTGTGTTCAAGATGGTTATACCCTTGACCTTGCTATCACCTCCAAGCGATACTTTCATGTTCAATCATAATCTTTAGCATTATGGTATTCTGTTCCCTCTCCCTAAATCCCATAACCCTGTTCTTTACCTTAACTATGACCTCCAATCCCCTCAACCCTCGCTTCTTTCCCAAGTCATTACTCCTGACTGGCTACATTTTCCTCCCTTCCCCATTTTGACACCCCCACTCCCATGAACCAGCTCAACCCTACACTGTCTTCTACTTGAGTTTCTTTCCCACTTTCCCTTTTGCCACACTCCCTTGTCCCCTCCCTCAGCTGAGAACCTTGACTCATATTTCCCTGAAAAGAATTTGAGACCATTTACCAAGAGCCCCCTCTCTTTCCACTTCTTCATCTCACATCACTCATAAACTTTTCCTAACTATTGCCTCCCCTCCCTGCCCCCATCCCACTTCTCCTTGCCAAAAAGCAAAGTTCCCCACATGAACTTGTGATCCCCCACCCTGCCCTCTCCAATTGCTTGCCCTTTCTACCATCCCCACTCTCTTCATCGATATTCAATCTCTCCCTGTCTACTGGCAGCTTTCCTTCTGAATACAAATACATCCATCTTTCCCACATTCTTAAAAACCATACTTGATCTATCAGTCCCCATTAGCATTTTCCTACATCTCTCCTCCCTTTGTGGCTAAACTCCTGGAGAAAGCATCTACAGCAGGAGGAGAAGTGCCTCCACTTCTTTCTTCTCAATCAACAAAATGTCATTAAGTGCAAGAGCATCTATTAAGCACCCACTTTGGGCTAGGCGTTGTGTAAATTCACTTTTTTGAGAACTCTTTGCAATCTGGCTTCTGACCTTATCATTCAACTGAAAGTGTTCCCTCAAAAGTTACCAGTGATTCCCTAATTCCAATGTCTTTTCTCAATTCTTATCCTTCTTGACCTCCTTGCAGCCTTTCAGTCACCTCCTTCTCCTTGATCCTCTCTTCTCTTACTTTTTGTGGCACTACTCTTTCGGGGCTCTCCTTGTTTTCTGTTCAATTACTCTTTTTCAGTTTCCTTTTATATAGGTCTGACCATCTAATCATAGATGTCTCCTGAGGCTCTGTCCTGGGTGCTCTCTCTTCTCCCTCTGTACTATCTTACTCAGGGATTTCATCAGCTCCCATCAATTCCACTGTTGTTTCTATGCAGATGATTCTCATAGCTATCCATCCCTAAACTCTCTCGACTTCTAATTTCACATCTCCAACTGCTTATTAGATATCTGGAACTGAATAAGCATCGTAAGCTCAACATGTCCAAAACTAAACTCAAATCCTCCCCCATCAAATCCTCCCCTCTTCCTAACTTCCCTATTACTGTCTAGGTATCACACCCTTTCCAGACACTCAAGTTCACAACCTGCTTGCCATCCTAGATTCTTCACTGTCTGTCTCTTACCCCCTCCTCAACATCCAATATGTTGCCAAGTCCTATCAAATTCTACCTTCATAACATCTGTCATAAGTGCTCCTTCTCTCCTCTGACACTGTCACCACCTTGGTTCAGTCTCTCATCACCTCACACCTGGACTACTGAAATTGTTGGCTAGCTATTCTCCCTACCTCTCCCCACTCCAGCCTCGTCCACTCAGCTCTCAAAGTGATCTTCCTAAAATTCAGGTCTGACCATATCACCCTACTACTCAATTAACTCCAGTGGCTCCCTATTACCTTCAGGATCAAATGGAAAATCTTCAGTTTGGCTTTTAAAGCCCTTCATAACCTCACTAAGTCCTAGCTTTTTAGTTTTCTTATATGTTACTCCCCCTCCTTCCATGTACTATATCATGCAATGACATTGACCAACTGGTTCCTTGTACAAGATACTCCATCTCCAAGCTCCATGAAGTTTCTCTGGCTTTGCCTCATATCTAGGATCTTTCCCCTCTCACTTCTACCTGCTGACTTCCTTGGAAAACAGGCACAATGTTTACATAGTTGGTAGAGTTGTTAATTGGCTGTCATTCTGGAAAACAATTAAGAACTATACCCCCCCAATCACCAAATAGTCCATTTTCATTGACCCAATCATACCAAAGAAGTCAAATAAAGAGAAAAAGGACTTTTAGGTATAAAATTATTTGGAATGACACTTTTCATAGTAGCAAAGAACTAGAAACTAAAGATGATACCCATTTATTGGGGAATGGCTAAGCAAATTAAGGTACACAAATGTAATGGAATACTACTATACCATAAAAAATGATGAAATGGACAGTTGCAGAGAAACCCAGAAAGACCTGAAGCCTGAAGTAAGCAGAATCAGGACAAATTATACAATCATAACATTTTTTTTAAAAAGTACGTCTAAAGACTTGAGAACTCTGATCTGATGATCACCCAGGATTCCAATGGATCCATGATGAAGCATATTACCTATCTGTTGAGACAGAGGTAGGTAATGGACTCAAGATACAGAATAAGACATACATTTTTGGACACAGCCAATGTAGGAATTTGTTTTGTTTGAGGATGCATATTTGTTACAAAGGCTTTGTTTTACTTTTTCTTTTTTATAATAAGAATGGGGTGGGAAGAAGACAGGGATAATGATGGAGTAACCCCAAAATGGGTCACTGGAATATTTTTAAATGAAGAAAACAGAAGGAAGGGCAGAAAGAAGCACAGATGAAAAACAAAACCTTGAACATTACAGGTTGATCTTATTACATGCTTTAAAAGAAAATCAAGCTGTATATAAAGGAAATCTGCTACTTCATGTACAATCCTCCTTTTTGTTCTATGTATATGGAAATGCACATTTTTCTTTGGTGTTTATTGAGTTTAGAGTAAAAATAAATTTTTAAAAATAATTTAAGGGGATGGAGCCAAGATGGTGGAGTAGAAGGACAGACTTGTAAAAGCTCTCTCCAATAGCCCGTAAAATACCTGTAAAAAATGACTCTAAACAAATTCTAGAGTCACAAAAGCCACAAAATGACAGAGTAAAAGAGATTACCAGCTCAAGACAGCCTGGAAGGCCAAGAGGAAAGGTCTATCACACCATGCTCAGAGCAGAGTGCAGCCCGGGCCATGCAGTAAGAGACTTGGAGGAAAAATTGAGAAGAGAAATGAGAGCCGTGCAAGAAAATCATGAGAAGTGAGTCAACAGCTTGCTAAAGGAGACCCAAAAAATGCTGAATAAAATAACACCCTTAAAAACAGACTAACTCAAATGACAAAAGAGGTCCAAAAAGCCAATGAGGAGAAGAATGCTTTAAAAAGCAGAATTAGTCAAATGGAAAAAGAGATTCAAAAGCTCACTGAAGAAAATAGCTCTTTAAAAATTAGAATGGAGCAGATGGAAGCTAATGACTTTATGAGAAACAAAGAAATTACAAAATAAAACCAAAAGAATGAAAAAATAGAAGACAATGTGAAATATCTCAATGGAAAAGCAACTGAGCTGAATAATAGATCCAGGAGAGACAATTTAAAAATTACGGGACTACCTGACAGTCATGATTAAAAAAAGAGCCTAGACATCATCTTTCACGAAATTATCAAGGAAAACTGCCCTGATATTCTAGAACCAGAGGGTAAAATAAATATTGAAAGAATTCACCAATCACCTCTCGAAAAAGATCCAAAAAGGAAAACTCCTAGGATTATTGTAGCCAAATTCCAGAGTTCCCAGGTTAAGAAGAAAATATTTCAAGCAGCTAGAAAGAAACCATTTGAGTATTGTGAAAATATAATCAGGATAACACAAGATTTAGCAGCTTCTACATTAAGGGATCAAAGGGCTTGGAATAGGATACTCCAGAAGTCAAAGGAATTAGGATTAAAACCAAGAATCGCCTACCCAGCAAAACTGAGTATAATACTTCAGGGGAAAAAAATGGTAATTCAATGAAGTAGAGGACTTTCAAGCATTCTTGATGAAAAGACCAGAGTTGAAGAGAAAATTTGGCTTTCAAACACAAGAGTCAAGAAAAGCATGAAAAGGTAAACAGGAAAGAGAAATGCTAAGGACTTACTAAAGTTGAACTGTTTATATTCCTACATGGAAAGACAATATTTGTAACTCTTGAGACTTTTCTCAGTATTTGGGTAGTTGGAGGAATTAGACATATATATATATATATATATATATATATATATATATATATATATATATATATATATATATATATATATATATATATATATATATATATACACACACACACACACACAGAGGGCACAGGGTGAGTTGAATAGGAAGGGATGATATCTAAAAAGTAAAATTAAGGGGTGAGAGAGGAATATATTGAGAGGAGAAAGGGAAAAATGGAATAAGGCAAATTACCTCTAATAAAACAGGCAAGAAAAAGCTTTTTCAATGGAGGGGGAAAGGGGGGAGGTGAGAGAGAAAAAGTGAAACTTACTCTCATCACATTTGGCTTAAGGAGGGAATAACATGCACACTCAATTTGGTATGAAAATCTATCTTATGCTACAGGAAAGTACGGGAGAAGAGGATAAGTGGGGCATGGGGGGATGATAGAAGGGAGGACAAATGGGAGGAGGGAGTAATTAGAAGTAAACACTTTTAGGGAGGGACAAGGTCAAAAGAGAGAATCAAATAAATGGGAGGCAGAATAGAATGGAGGGAAATATAGTTAGTATTATACAACATGACTATTATGGAAGATTTTTGCAAAGTTACACATATATAGCTTATATTGAATTGCTTACCTTCTCAGTGGGGATGGGTGGGGAGAGAGGAAGGGAGAAAAGTTGGAACTCAAAGTTTTAGGAACGAATGTTGAGAATTGTTTTTGCATGCAACTGGGAAATAAGAAATACAGGTAATGGGGTAAAGAGATCTATCTTGCCCTAGAAGAAAAGATGGGGATAAGGGAAGGGAGGGGTGAGATAGAAGAGAGGGCAGATTGAAGGAAGGGGTAATCACAATGCTCAATGTTTTGGGGTGGGGGGAGGGAAAGATGGGGAGAAAATTTGGAACTCAAATTTTGTGGAAATAAATGTTGAAAACTAAAAATAAACATTAAAAAATAATAATTTAAAGGAAAATAACACCATAAGACACAGGAACTGAAATCAATGCATTGACTAAACTTGACTCCAGAGGACTGATGATGAAATATACCTTTCTCTTCTCCACAGAGGGGAGGTGGACTCCAAGCATGGAATGTGGCATAAGATGTCAGCACAGTCAATATGTCAGTTTGTTTTGCTCAACTGTATTTCTTTTCTTTTTATAAGGGCAGGTTCTATTGTGAGAAGAAAGGTATTGGAAAGTGACAGCAATGTAAAAAAAATCAAAAGCACCAATTAAAAGGGAACAGATGTGCTTCTGGAAAACCATATGCAAATTGGATTTTTGTGAACAAAATCTTATCTCAATTAGATAGTTTTTCATTTTAAGTAATCTTTTGATAAAGCAAATAAGCTCTCCTGTATTTCTTAGTTCCGGGAATCGATAAAGCACATATGTTCTATTTTGCCACATACTGATTCTCATGGAATATATGTCCTATTCTCTCATGTACTGATTCACATGGAATCTGTAAAGCACATATGTCCTCTTTTGTCATATACTGATTCACGTGGTGCCTTGTGACATTTCTCTCCTTATTTCATGGGGCTTCTCATCCTACAAACAGGTCCAGGTGGTCCACATTCTATAGCTATTCATTGCCATTCAGGATATAACTGATGTCATCGCAGGACTATGGTCTATATTCTGCAATTATGCTTCTTTCATTGGATGTCATGGGAACCATGAAGTATATCTAGTCCAGTCCCTTAATTTTACAGAGGATAAAACCAACACCCAAACAGAGGAAAAAAGTGACTTGTCATGCATGCATACAAACAAATTGACAAAGTCATGCAGCTAATTAGCGATTGCACTGGGATTTGAACACAAGTCATAGGATCATAGGCTTGAAGTGAAAAGGAAACCTTAAGGGCAGGGATGTGTTGGAAGCAGCTTGAATGGGCTCACAGCCAGAGGGTTAGATTTTCAGTGTAAGTATTTACACCTTGAAAATTAGCAACTGCTACAAAGCAGGACTGGATTTATCGTTTTGTTGAGTTAAGGAAGCAGTGGAGAAAATGTTAATAATGCAAACTGAACCTGATACCTGAAAATGAGTACATTTTTTTCCCAGAGAGCCAAGTGTTAAACATTTACCAGCACACTGCAGCTTAGGCTTTATCTAGACCAGGGGTAGGGAACCTGCGACCTCAAGGCCATGTGTGGCCCTCTAGGTGCTCAAGTACAGCTCTTTAACTGAATCCAAACTTTACAGAACAAATCCCCTTAATAAAAAATTTGTTCTGTAAAACTTGGACTTAGTCCAAGGCTGCACCCAAGGACCTAGGAAGCCACATGTGGCCTGGAGGTTGCAGGTTCCCCACCCCTGGTCTAGTCTTACTCCTTTATTTTATAGAAAAGGAATGAGTAAGTGACTTGCCTAAGGTCCTTTGACCCCAAATCCATTGTCCTTTCCACAACATGGTGTTAATCTATAGATCCATATTTGAGTGGACAAGAGGGTTCAGACCTATGATTTCATCTGCATGGGGAAATGATGGTATGGAAATTCCCTCTACTGATACAGATCACCAATTTGTCTATAACATATTCTTTGAGAGTTTTCTGAGAGGTTGTGATTTGTCCAAGGTCACATGTCCAGTAGATAGCAGAAGTGGGACTTGAACCCAAGTCAAACCTCTATCTAATACACCACTCTGCCTTTCTTCCCTATTTATCTTTGAATTCCTGCCCCGTCTTCCCAACATCTAGCATGATACCTTGGTCATAAATGCTAGCCAAATGAATGAATATAACCCAATTACTGATGGTTAATAATCAGTGTGTAAACTACACAACTATTTTTCTCCCCATGTCTTTGGGTCCCAGTACCTATAGGTCTAGCTCATGCCTTGTGTTGCTATAAAATCTACATATGCAATGGCATGTACCATTTGGAGAGAGCAAATAATTAAATTATTCAGTATGCTTTTAAACTGATGTTTGTACAAGCTTGACAATTTAGCAATCTGACCAATCCCTCTGGGCAAACTACTGGGTGAACTTTGGGCAGGGTGAAGAGTCCTGAAGTGCTCAGCCCACTCATCACTTTCCTGAGAGTCTGAGTATGGCCTCACCTGGAAATATATAGGAGGTGGAAGACTTTATAGCATTGAGTCATGATGAAAGCAACACCAAATGACCCATCATCCTCACAGATCTTCTACTTTACCCCTCGCCCCCGCCACTCATTACCTAGGTGTCCTTGAACGAATTGTTTCATCTTTCCAGGCCTCAATTTTCTCATATGAAAGATGAGTGACAAGATCTCTAGGGTTCATTCCATCTCTAGTTCAGTGATCCAGTTGGGTAGGTTGGTTGTTTATATGAGGTCAGACATCCAGATTCTTAGGAGCCCAAGGAATAATGCAACATTTTACTTTTGATCCAGTTACTTAGCATGTAATCTCAATGTTAAAATACTCAGGAATCCCAGCCTGGTTGCAATACAAGGGTGATGATTTGGGGGTTGGGTGGGTTTTTTTGTCTCATACAATAATAGGGCTTCTTTCTGATGTATGGCTTGGTCTAAATGGCACTAAATCCCTTCTGACTCTCAAATTCTGTGATTTCAGAAGGTGGACAGGTGAAGAGTATACAATACTCTCTTCTCACATGTACCTTCTCTTGCTCTCAGTTTCCTTAGATCACCCTGGAAAAAGAACTTGGCACCCAGAGAGAAAGATGACCCTTTTTTGTAAAGGTGGATAAGAGTATCAGACTTTGTGGGGAGTCTGTCAAAAACACCCTAAGTTCAAGTACTAACTCTACCATGTTTAGCCTTGGATGAATCACTTCACCTCTCTAAGCCTCAGTTTTCTTACGTGTAAAATGTTCTTGCTTTGCTTTCTTCACTGAGCTGTTGTGAGGATCATGTTAGATCATGTATGTAAAAACACTTTGGAAATTCTTCAAGGCTTATATGAACTGGTACGGAGTTAAGTAAATAGAACCAAAAAAAGCAACCAAACAAGTAATAAAACACTTTGCACAATGACTAAAATAATGTAAAGAAAAATAACATTTAAAGGCATAAGAATTTGAGTAAATGCAGTGACCTCAGAGGACTGACAGTGGAGCATTCATCTCCTTTCTTTAGCAGAGAGACAATGAACTACAGGTGCTCAATGAGACATACATTGACAGATATGGCCAGTGTTCTATATCAGTGGGAGGAGCAAGGGGGATTATTGGGAAGTGAATTCAGCACAAAAAAATCAATGAAATCTGGATTTAATTTTTAATAAAGAAAATGGTTAATGGGTATAGAAAGACATAGAAATATTGTTGCTATTATTGTCATTATTGTTAGTAGTTCCTTAGTTCAGATAAGAAAAAAGTCAATGCCAATGTCATAAGTTGCTAGGGAATAGTCCTGCCAGGTAGCTAACCTCCCATCTGCCACCACACTCTACCTGTGGCTGAGGCCCAGACTGGAGGTGAGGACGTGTGTGATTTTCAACCAGCCATCATCATGATAAACAGCAGTGGGGAAAATGATCTTTCTGAATTGAGATTCAGCCCTTACCTCCTCACACACACAGCAAATAGCATTGGCTTCCAAATGATCCGTAAAACTCACCATCTTCTCGGGGGTGATGGAGAGAAGGGAAGGGCCAAGAGGGACTAAAGATGGGTGTGAGTGGGAATATTGGAGGGTAGGGGGAGGGCATCAAGCTATACAGTCCATCAAAACCATCTTACTAAAGTGTCCCTGAGACATGCCCAGAATAAACGTCACTCTATTTGTGCCATTAAGTCATGTGGAGAAAATGAGCACCAGTTCAGAGCTTACTGGATGATTATTAATGGGTCAGATGCTTATCCTTGAGAGACCCTGCAATAAAACTACCAAATAAAAAGAAAGACCAGTATAGTAAGAGCCGGGAAATCATTTTATCATCCAAATGGATATTCCAAAGGCATAATATTGCCTTAGGAAGGCAAAGAGGGAATTTTTTTGGACTTTTGAAAATCTAAAGACCTGCTTCTTCCTTCAGAAACAGCTTTCAAAATTTATTAGCTAGTCCCCAAAGAAATGTATGCAAAATATAAGTATCATAAGAAGACTCAAATGAATGGGTTGAACAGGTGTGCTTTAAGAAGGGAGGGGAGTCTGTCCAAGAATCATAATTTCTGCACAAATGAAAGAGCAGTCTTATAAAATTGAAAATGTAATTTAGCAATTTAACAAAGACAGGATAATCTTTTGAGAAAATGAATAGCTTTTTCTGACCATAGTCTAACTTACCTACCTTGCAGAGGAAAACACTGTGCTAAATAGTCTGCCTTGCCTCCAAGCTTAATAAAAAATTAAATTATAAATTAGTCTCTCTCTCACCTTATTATTCCCATTACAAATTCTCTGTTTTGCAAAAGTACATGAAATGACTGTGTCTACCTCTAACATCACTGTATTATTCATAATAATGAAAAGTAATATTTAGAATGTTATCATGCTAGAAAGAAATGGATTGTACATTTTCACAAAAGGCTTTGTGAAGTAACAGATCAAAAGGAAGGGCAGTCGTTTTATTAAAATGGAAAAGCTTTGTCATTCCTTACAGATTACACCGGAAATCTATCATGAATGTATACCAAATTTTAAATGAAACACAAAATTAAATGCGCTAACCTTCCCTAGCTTCCCTCAAAAAAAAAAACAACCCGTCAACTGATTATAGATCAAAATAAAGAGCACCATGAAACCACTTTGCTGAATTTCAGTTAGAGAAATTCTTAAAGCTCAAAATTCTGCAAAATTTCCATCCATTCTACAGCTCCCACTTCTTATATCCCTGTCTATGATTTGAAGTTGCTTCTTCTCTCGGTCTTCATTTGGTGAGGTACAGACATGGAAGCCAAACAGGGGTTCAACACTTTGGTTGGCTTCCATGAAAGAGGGTAATCAGAAGAAATCTGCTAGGTGATTCAGCGGATAGATAGAGCACTGGGCTTGGAATCAGGAAGACTCATCTTTCTGAGTTGAAATCTAGCCTCACACACCTACTAGCTGGGTGATCCTGTGCAAGTCACTTAACCCTGTTTGTCTCAGTTTCCTCATCTGTTAAATGAGCTAGAGAAGGAAATGGCAAATCACTCCAGTATCTTTGCAAAGAAAATCCCAAATGGGATCACAGAGAGTTGAACAAGACTAAAAATGACTGAACAGCAACAAATCAGGAGGATTCTTGAGTTTCTATATAGAGACTATAACAAAAGGCTATGGCATATGTCCAGCCCCATGGGAAGTGCTCCAGTTCAGCAATTCAGGTGTTCCCCACATCTCTGCTACACTGGTCAACCTCTGAAACCACCACTGCCTTTGTATTCCAAGAAACTCCCATTCTGGTCCTAGTGCTAGATCAGGTTTCCCCTGCAAGCAAGATCCCCTTCCAGAGGAACCAAGGAGAAAACAGTTCTAGGGTCCCTGTGTCAGGGTATGGGTCTGGTAATGTATTTGTCCTCTCCAAAAAATGTAGGCTTATAGATTTAGAGCTCATTTTACAACTGAGGAAATTGAGACCCATACCAAGGTTACCCAAACAGTAAGGAGCAGAATGGGGATTTGAACCTAGGCTCTCTGATTCCAAATCTCTTTCCATGATAGTAAAATTCTAGCACATTGATAAGGTAGAGGACATTGGGATATGGGTGAGCAGGTTGTTGAAAGGCCTTAAAATCAGTTCATAAGAATTGTTTGAAGGAACTGGAAATATTGAACTGGGGTAGAGAAGACTTGGGGACAGAGATGGGGAGAATGATAAGGGACAAAACTAAAGGCAATTTGACAAAAACTCTGCTCAAGCATCTCTTTCTACATGAATCCTTGTCTCATTCCCCCCAGCTGCTAGTGCTGTATCCCCATCTTAATTCAGTTTGAAATTGTTTATATCTTATATATATATTCACGTTGTCTCCCCCACCTAAACTATAAGCTCCTTGAGGATAAGGACTATTTATTTTTTTCTTTGAATACTCATGGATCACATGACCAACAAAATTGAGAACTATTTTCCTATTCCTAGTAACTCTCAAAAAACAAAAAAAAACCTCAACTACCTCAAAAAAGGAATTATGTGCCAGAGGTATCAAAGTTACAGTAGTTTCCCCAGAATAGGAAAATAAGAAGTCAAGCAAGATAATTAGTGGAATAACAATGGAGAATACCCAAACTTAAGGTGTTCACTCAGCACTCCTTCCCCACCAATGTCCACTCTCTGGAAGAGTGGACAGAGTATTCCATGGACTGACTGGTGCTTTGGGACTCTCTCAGGAATTTCCTTCCTGCTATAGTCTCTGCAGGCACATTCTACTCCTGTCCTTCCCTCAGTGTCCTACTGCAAAAAATAGTGGAGCTCAAGGGAATTACAAGGGGGGCTTCTGCCGACTTAGGGAGCCCCAAGGCTGCAGAGGCTCTGCTGGAAACATTTCCCAATCTACCAAAAAGCGGCAGACTCTAATTCCAGGCTACAAGGGAATGAGAGATTGGAGGGAACTGGAGCAGGGGGAGGACAAGTGAGGCTGTACGAAGACTGAAGAAAAGTGGATTCAACTCTAGAATCGAGCTTGAGTCAATCCTTTACCCCCCACCAGAAACTACTTGGGACAGGAACCAAGGCTGGTGCAAAGTCAATTCCCCAATGTGTGAGGAAGCTAATAAAGCTCTGAGGTCTAGTCCTTGGGGTAAATCTACCATCAAAGGGAGAGAAGTCAGAAACTGAGCAAAAGAATATAAGGGGGGAAAGGCTAAAATCAACAATAATCTCAAGTGGAAGAAAATTCAGTTAAAAACCTAGAGCATGAGGAGATAAATCAATGGAGAAGACACTAAAATTTGAAGGGAAGATGATTACCAAGAGATTGCAAAACTCTCTAAATAAATATTGCAAAACAAAGGAAATTGAAGTAACACCTGAAGAAACACAGAACATTGTAGATTCCCAAGAGGGCATGGAACCATAGCAGGATATTCCAAAATATTTCAAGAGAAAAATCAGCTTCTGTGGGAGAAGAATCAGTGGTGTGGGCCAGGTCTCTTTTCCTCCTGCCCTACTTATTCATGTCATCCTTCCTTGACCCATTCATGGCAGACTTTGATCAGCTACTATACTTAAATCCAGGACAATGGGTACATTACTGAAGGGATAGGCTCACTTCTAATGATTTCCTCATCTTCTCAGGTGATAGTCAGCCAGTCTGTCAACAAGCATTTATTAAGCATCCAATATTTTGCAGGAGCAGCTAGGTGTAGCTGCAGTGGCTAAAGTTCTAGGTCTGGAGTCAGGAAGACTTCATCTTCCTGCATTCAAATACGGCCTCAAACACTTACTAGCTGTGTGACCCTGGACAAGTCACTTCACCGTGTTGGCCTCAGTTTCTTCAGCTATAAATGAGCTGGAGAAGGAAAGGGCAAACCACTCCAGTATCTTTGCCAGGAAAATCCCAAATGGGTTAATGAAGAGTCAGATACGACTGAATAACAACACTATTTTCCAGGCACTGTGCTAGGCTCTGGGGATGCCAAAAGAAGGTAAAAGAATTCCACACAGAGTTTACAGTATAATGGGAAAGACAACATTTAGACAACTATGTAGAAACAAGATATATACAGGATAAACTGGAGATCATTAATAGAAAAGGCACTAGAATTAAGGTGGATCGGGAAAGTCTTCTATATATAGAAGGTAGGATTCTTTAGCTGAGATTTGAAAGGACCCAAGGATGCCAGGAGGTAGAATCAAGGAAAGTATTCCAGGCATGGGGGACAGCCAATGAAAATGCAAAGTCAGAAAATGGAGCGTCTCATTCAAGGAACAGCAAAGAGACCAGTGTCGCTATATCAAAGAGATAGGTTATGAAGGGCTTTGAATATCAGGCAGAAGAGTTTCTGTTTGATCCTAAAGATGAGAAGGAGCCACTAAAGTTGATTGAATAAGGAGGAGACATGGGACCTGTACTTGAGGAAAATCCATTTGAAAACTGAGTGGAGGATGGACTTGAGTAGGGAGAGACTTGTGGCAGAGAGGCCACCAGCAAGTTTATTAGAGTAGTCCAGGTATGAGATGCTTCAGACCTGTAGCAGGGTGGTGGGAGTATCAGAGGAAGGAAGCGGGCATATGCTAGACATGTTACCAAGGTAAAATTGACAGGCCTTTACAGCATGTTGGATATGAGGGATGAGAGAGAAAGAGGGAAGGGTAGAAGATGACCTCTAAGTTGTGATACTGGGTGACTATGAGGATAGTGGTACCCTCAGCATTAATAAGGATATTCGAAAGAAGAGAGAATTTGAGGGGGAAGATAAGTTCACTCTTGAACATGCTGAGCTTAAGATATCTAGAACACATCTTGGTAAAGATACCTATTGGCCTATTGACAGAGAAACAAGATTGGAGGTAGGCAGAGAGGTTAGTGCTGGCTAAGTTGATCTGGAAATCATCAGCACAGGAATGATTGTTGAATCCATGGGAGCTGATGAGATAGCCAAGTGAAATAGCTTAGAGGGAGAACCTGAGGACCTGACTTCAGCACCAACCATGAAGATAACCTTAAAGACTGCACTTGACTCTTTTCCAGTGGACACAGTTACTGAGACTGGAATAGACATTGCCATGGCATCCACGAGAGGCATCGGTTTTATTTGTCACAATTGCATCACAGAATTCCAGTCTTAAGAAGTGAACAAAGTGAAGAAATATGAACAGGGATTGATTACTAACCCTGTGGTCCTGAGCTCTAAAGGAATCAGGGACATGTCTGAAGCAAAAGCAAAGTATGGCATCCGTGAGATTCCCTTCACAGACAATGGCAAGATAGGTATTTGCCTAGTGGGCATCATCTCCTTTCAAGATATCAACTTTCTCAAGAAGCAGGAGTATGACTACTTTCTGGACAATACCATAACAAATTGAGAAGCTGTGATGGTGGCTCCTGTTGGGATTACATTAGAGGAATCAATTAACATCCTACAGCAGATACTGTTGGCGGAGTTGTGAACTGACCCAACCATTCTGGAGAACAGTTTGGAACTATGCCCAAAGGGCCATAAAAATGTGCATACCCTTTGATCCATCAATACCACTGCTAGGTCTATATCCCAAAGAGATCATAAAAATGGGAAAAAGACCCACATGTACAAAAATATTTATAGCAGTTCTTTTGGTGGTGGCAAAGAATTAGAAGTTGAGGGGATATCCATCAGTTAGGGCATGACTGAACAAGTTGTGGCATTTGAATGTAATGGAATACTATTGTGCTATAAGAAATGATGAGTAGGTGGACTTCAGAAAAACCTGAAAAGACTTACATGAATGGATGCAAAGTGAAGTGAGCAGAACCAGTAGAACATCGTACACAGCAACAGCAACATCGTATGATGATCAACTATGATTGACTTAGGTCTTCTCAGCAATGCAAGAATCTAAGACAACTCCAAAAGACTCATGATGGAAAATGTTATCCACATCCAAATGAATCCTGAATGCAAATGGAAGCATACTATTTTCATTTTATTTTTTCATGTTTTTTTTCTTTTGCAAACTGCAAATATTTTTTGCAAATGATTTCTTCTTTCATAACATGACTAATATGGAAATATGTTTTATATGATTATACATATATAACCTATACCAAACAACTTACTATCTTAGGGAGGGGTAAGAGAAGAGAGGGAGGGAGAAAATCCAGAACTCAAAATTTTATTTAAAAATGAACGTTAAAAATCCATATAATTGGAAAAATCAAATACTATTTTTTAAAAACTCCTACAGCAGAACAAGAATGAAAAGATGGCCATTGTGAATGAAGATGATGAGTTAGTGGCCATCATTGTCCACACAGCCCTGATGAAGGACTAGGATTATCCATTGGCATACAAGGACACAAAGAAGCAGCTGCTATATGGAGTATACATTGATACCCCTGAGGATGGTAAGTACTAGCTTGACCTGCTGGCTCAAATTAGTGCCAATGTGGTTGTACAGGATTTGTCCAAAGTAAATGCCATCTTTCAAATTAACAAGATCAAGACTCAGACAAGATGACAAAATAGGAAGAAACAGTACAGCCCAGTTCTACCCACAACTACTCCAACAATGATCTAAAAAGAATGCTGGACCGAGTAGTGGATGAGGAATCTAAGGAGAAACTATTATGTGTCATCTTTCCAGTTCAAGATCATAAATTCAGCTATAGTCAAGGAACCAGAGAGTGAGCCAGGCTGTGGACTCCAGTCTAACTGATAGCTTGCCCAGAACTCCAGGCTAGATCTGTAGCACAGGGATGCTCAAAGCTGACCATAGACTCAGCCCTCTTCCCTGGCCAGCAGTCCAAGGCTGAGGGCCCTGACTCAGGGCCCAAAGCCCCAAGCTAGCAGGATAGGAATGGCCAAAGCAAATCACTCAGCCCTAGGCCCAAGCCAACAATGAAGTGTATCCAAGTGGGGCCAGGAGCCCCAATTCAACACCCAGAGCTCTGAGCTAAGCCTGCAATACAAGGATACTCAAAGCTGACATTTGATTTGGACCTACCCAGGACAGCAGCTCAGGTCTGGAAGCACAAATTCAATGTGGACTTAGCACCCAGAGTAGATTGTGGCATCAGTCCCCCACCCAGGAAAGTGGTACAGGAGGGGGTCTCACAGAGGAGCCAAGATCACCCTGAAAAACTTCCAGGTAGACCAGCAAGGACAGGCCACCTAGAGCAAGATCTCTGGGAGAATAACTAAACAAAAAAAATTATAATAATAAAAAGCTATTTTGAGGCAAGGCACACTCAAGACACAAATACAAAAAAAGAAAATAACTCAAAACACGTACAGAAAAAGCTTGCCCCTATCAATTAAAATTACCAAAATAAAATGAGTTAAAATGGTATAATAGATTAAATGAGATCGGTACAAGAAAGAATTGGAAAAAGAAATGAGAGTTATGGAAGAGAGACTTGGAAAGAGAATTAATAGCTTGGAATAACAGGTACAAAAACCTATGCAAGTAAAAGGCTCCTAAAAATCAGAAAGGACCAAATAGAAGTTAATGACTTGGTGAGACAAGAAGAAATATTAAAACAAAATAAAAGATTCAAAAATAGAAGAAAATTTAATATTTCTCAGAGCACAAATGACTGATCAGGAAAATAGATCAAGATAATTTAAGAATTAAAGTCCCTAAAACCATGACAAATAAAAGAGCCTGGATACATTTCAAGTTATCACAAAAGAAAACTACCTAGATTTCTTAGAACCAAAAGGCAAAGTGAAAATAAATTAATCTACTGTTCACTTCCTGAAAGAAAACACCAAAATGAAAACTCCTACAAACATAGCCAAAATCTAGAGTTTATATAGGTCAAAGGAAAAAATATTTCAAGCTGCCAGAAAAACAAATATGTTTAAGTACTGAGGAACCACAGTCAGAATTATAGCTACTATCATGAAGGAGTGGAGAACATAAGATATGATATTCAAAAAGGCAACCAAGAATAACCCGAAAGAACAGTACAGTCCTACAGTGGGGAACAATGGACCTTTAATAAAATCAAGGACATCCAAACATTTACTATGAAAAGACCAGAGCTTCGTAGAAACTTCAAAATACAAACATAGGAATAAAGAAAAGCATAGAGAGGTAAATGCAATCAAGCAATTGGAAAGACTTTATAAAGATGATTTGGGCAGCACTGGTGCTACAGTGGATAGAGCATATTCCCTCGAGTCAGGAGGACCTGTGTTCAAATCTGACCTCAGACACTTACTAGCTGTGTGACCCTGGGCAAGTCACTTAACCCTAATTGCCTCAAAAAAAAAAAAAGTAAGGTGCATAAAGTCCTGGGCCAACAATCACCAAGACCTGAGATCAAATCTAACAAGCTCTGACCCCAGGCAAGTCATTTAGTTTTTGTCTGCCTCAGTTTCCTCAACTCAGTTTCCTCAAAATAAGGATAAAAATAGCACCTACCTCTCTGAGTTGTGACGCTCAAATGAGATAATAATGGTGAAACACTTAGCATGGTGTCTAGCACATAATAAGTGCTATATAAATGTTAGCTGTTATCATTATTATTGTTCTAATGGGGAAGGGGGGGCAATATTAGCATCCCCTAAGAACTGTGATGTCAGCAAGGATCAAAAAAGAGAGTGAAATAAGGTGAAGGGCCTGGGAGGGATTTTTGGTATATTGTGACTATTTTAAAAGAGGAAAGGAAAGGGAGGAGAAGGGAAGGATATCCTTAGGAAAAAGGGGGTAGAGTAAGCTTATTATTTCAAATGTTCAGGGGACAAAGGTAGAAGTCTATACAAATGCTGAACCTTGCTTTTGAACTAATGAAGAATGAAGTGAATGGAACCAGGAGAAAATTTATACTATTATGACAACAGCATTGTAAAAAAAAAAAAAAAGACTTAAGGA
Organism: Notamacropus eugenii; assembly: GCF_028372415.1. NCBI lineage: Eukaryota > Metazoa > Chordata > Mammalia > Diprotodontia > Macropodidae > Notamacropus > Notamacropus eugenii. The sequence continues at coordinate 56,024,374 of NC_092879.1, forward strand.
CCCTAATCAATGAATCATGAATTCCATGATTCTAGAGGCCCGATGGTTTTAGAATACGGGCTACCTCCTGACAAAAGTAATAGACTAGATATGCAGAGTAAGACACACTTTTGGGGACACTTGCTTGAATATGTATATTTGTTTATAGCAGGACTTTTGGTTTTTTCCCACTGGGGTGAAAGGGATAACAAGAAAAAAAGGACATCTGCTTGCTAATTTAAAAAAAATTTTTAAACCTTTAATTTAAAATGAACAAAATTAAGTACATCAAAGAGAAAATACCATAACCTCCAGGTTATCAATGGCAATGTACTAAGTTACATAGATAAAAAAACCTGATTGATTGTGGGGTAGATACCCTGTGGGTTGTCATGGGCATTGGTTCTATATGTATTGTCCAGAAATTTCATGTTGGTACATGAGTGGCCCCAGGTGATAATTGAATTTGAGGCCTTAGAATATCCAAGGCTGTTTCCCAGTCATTGTTGATGGTGGCATCCAGAATGAGAGCCACATTGCCAAAGCTTCAGCCAAGTATTTCTTTTTCTATGGAATCCATTTTTAAAAAAATACTAGGGAATAGGCTCCCTGGAAGCCACGAGCAAGAGGCTAGGCATCCAGAGCTGCTACTTCTTCAGTTAAGAAAACAAACTCAAAATGGCTGAAAGTATGTCTGGGACCATACAAAACAATGGATCTATCCAAAAATTTCCTCCCTACTCAATTGCTAGCATCATCTCGTGCTCCTGCCAAAGGTTTAATGAAAGTCAAAGCCATGATGTACTCAGGGAGGCTAAAACTTTAGGAAAGGACCTCATCTACACAGGTGAAAGGCAATTTCAATGAACTCTAGTCGTGAGAAAAAACCCTTTTTGAGAAATTGGCCTGTTTAGTTTTCCTGCCCCTTACTTTTTGTTTTTTTAACAAAAAATGAACATATATATACATGCTTACACAGATATATGTTAGGAGAGACAGAGATGAGTATCATCATAGGAGAAGTTAAAAGGGAACAAAATGGTATAATTTATGGCCTGCACAGAAGAAATAATTATCAGAAAGAAAGACTTGAATTCAAGGTGGTGATTCTCCCCAAAGAAGCAAAATAACAAATAGATTGAGAACATAAATATATATTTGAAGTGAAGAAAAAGCTGGGAGAAGCAATAAAACAATAACATAAAAAACCATATACAATATTCAAAGAAAACTAATTGATCTTGAAGACAGGATGCATAGAAACAAGTTAAAGTTCATAGGCCTCTCAGAAGTACATGATAAGACATAATACCTGAACGCCACCATGCAAGAAATAAACAAAAGAAAACTGCCTAGAACTTCTGAATATGGAAGAAAAGGCATAGATTGAAATAATCCTCATATAGCACCAGGGAGTAGGGGGAAAACCCTAAACTACAAACACCAGAACAAATAATGGTTAAATTCCATAATTCCAACAACAACAAATTCTGCAGGTAATCTAAAGAAAGATCTTCAAATATAAAGGAAAGAAAATTTGAATAACACTAAACTATTCTACATTTATCAGAAATCAGAGTATGTAATAATATATTCCAAAAAGAAAAAGAGCTCAACATGCAACCCAAAATGACATATCCTGCAAACCTGAGCCTAATCATCAATGAAAAAGAGAAAGGCATTCACTGGAAAAGAAGTGTTAGAAGCATCCCTATTTAAAAAAAATATATATGTGAACAGATTACGTGACTTTCAGACACCTCAAGACAACAAAAACACAAGAAAGATAAATAAATGCAATTCTGAAGGAAAGAATAAATAATGAAATAAATTATCTCATTTCGAGAGACTAAGAGAAAATAATTAGAAATAGATATCTATGGAGTCAAAAAAAAAACCAATAAAGAAACCATCAGGGAATTCTGTTCTAAAAGAATACAAGGGAGAGAACTGATGAACTCTGTCTGAGTGCATACTGAAGCCTATTTTTGTTCATTTTCTTTATTTTTCTTTCTTTTTTCCCCTGCAACACAGCTAATGTGGAAATATGTTTTGCATGACTTCATATATATAATGGGTATCATATTTCTTGCCTTCTCAATGGGTGGGGGAAGGGGTAAAGGGAGTAAGAGAATTTGGAACTAAAAATATTTTTTTAAAGGATAGAGGGGATAAAGTTGAAAGGGTACCTTAAAGAAATGAGAATAATGACAGTGCAGGCTTAACATACCATGGATTAAATCCTGCAATCTTTCAGTCCCTACAAATGAATCAATGTTTTGAGGAGCACTAAACTGCAGAATAGAAAGTTCCATAAAAGAGAAGGAAAAAGGAAACTGGAGCTCACTGTGTGATGTACCCTAATCAAGTCTATGGTAAACAAGGAAGTAACTCCTGTAGTGTCTCTGCCAAAAGAAGGGCTACAGGAAAATGGGTGAGGTGGTCAAGGGAGGCAATAAAACAGAAAGAAAGAAAAAGAGAACTCTGTCAGTGATGAGAGAGGGTGCCACTTGATAACACTTCTATGGGAGAGGGATAATTTCTGTAATGAAATGGCAGTCTTAAAATGGATCTAATCTGCAAGTCGGTGCATAGGAGAACACTGACATTGAGAGAATATTGTGCCTCAGAATATGTAATAACATCCTGTCTCACAATAAGGGAAATCAGAGCTACGGGGGGCAACTGACATCCAGAAAAGTAAGAGGTCATGAACTCAGAGAGGAGATTACATGGAAAACCAGAAAGAAAATTATCATGGGAAGGGAAGAGCTTAGAATTGGACCACACAAACTGGGACACAGAGAAATGTCTAACATGGGGCAATGCTTTTATCTATACTCCCTCCCACAGGAAGCGATACTTCTAAGTGTAAGGCACAATGGAAAAAATGGAAGAGAGGTCAAGATCTACAAAGCAATAACATAGAAGTTTGTTAGAAGAGGAAATTCAAACTTAGTACTTTAGAAACTTGAATTCCATGAAGGATACATGGAGGTTAAACAAGGAATAAATAAGTATATACATCATGAATCAAAGAATAAAAGTTTGGAAGAGAAAGGTAACAGAATTTTTAAAGAACAAGGTAAAGCAATCTTTTTTTACAAAATGGTGAAGAAAAAAACAAAAACCTAACAAACAAAAGAGAAGTTGGAAGGGAAGAGAAAAGGTGGAATTTGTAATTAACCACCTAACTGTGAAGGGGGACAAAAGTGAGGAAAAAAGAGGGGAAGAATTGGATAACTAAAAAGAAGGAATCAAAGAAGGAAAAGGAATCAATAAATTAAGTAAAACTCTAAAACTAGGGGAAATCTGACAAATATCAGGGTAAGGGAGTGTGGCAAGAAGAGAACTTGTGGAAATTCAGTTACCTTTAACCAGACTAAGCAAAAGTAATTGTAGGACAAAGTTCCTTTTCTTTCACAAAGAAAAAAAATTAACCGAATTGCAAGAAGACATAGATTTTAACACAATAATTGAAAACTTTAATGCCCCTCTTTCAGAATTGGACAAATTTACACGAAAGGTAAACAAAAGAGAAAACAGAGCTGAATAAGCAGGTTGAGAATTTAGAGGTGAAAGATTTATGGCATTCCATATCTCTGCCCCTCAGCTAGCATTCTAGATATCTCTTACAATTCATGGCTAAATTCCTTGAGAAAGCTATCTACAAACATCTAATCTCTTCTAAATCCTCTTCAGTCTGGCTTCCTACTTTGTCATTTAACTGAAACAACTTTTGCCAACATCGCAAATGATCCCTAATTGCCAAATCTAATTGCCTTTTCCTTTTTAAAATTTAATTTAATTTTTTCAATTAGAAAAACTAATTTTTCTCTCCCTCCTATCTTCTTCCCCACCATTGAAAAGAAAAATAAAACCCTTCTAACAAATATGCATAGTCAAACAAAGTTAATTCCTGAATTTGCTAAGTCTGTTGGCTCAATCAATCAATAAACATTTATTAAGTACCTAATAAGCACTATGCTGAGAATTGAGCATACAAAAAGAAGCAAAAGACAGTCCCTTCCCTCAAAGAGATTACAGTCTAACAGGTTTGTCGGATTCCTACTTCCCCCATCCTTCCTCTACATTTGTATACTCCTATCTTACCTACCCCAATTATGAGAAATAGCAAATTGCATCCTTTTTTTCCTCCTTCCTACATTAGTGTATTCATCCTTTTATCCTCCATTTCATTTCCCCTCTTAAAACCATCAAAACAGTACCAAACCACCCTGAGGACTTCTGATTTTTTTTTCTTATTTAACTCCCTCAATACCCTTTAAAAACATTAAGATTTAGAAGAGACACTTGTTGCTTCACCCCCTATTAGAATGTTACAAATCCTTGCAATTGCTAAAATAATTTACCTTTCTAGGTTTCTATGGATGCTTGTGTCTACATTTCAGAGTTGTTACTCAGCTCCAGTCTTTTCTTCAGAAATGTTTGAAAATCCACTATTCCATTAAAAATTCAACTTCCCTTAATTCCAATGCTATATAGACTATTTGGGAAAATTGGTGGAGTCCTACTAAATTCTCTTTATGATACAAATATGGTTCTGATACCTAAACTACAAAGAGCCAAAACAGAGAAAGAAAATTATAGACTAATTTCCCTAATGAATATAGACGCAAAACTTTTAAATAAGATATTAGCAAAAATATTACAGCACCTTATCATGAGAATAATACACTATGATCAGGGACGATTTATAACAGGAATGCAGGGCTGGTTCAATATTAGGAAAACTATCAGCATTGCTGATCATATCAACAGCAAAACTAACAGAAACCATATGATTATGTCAATAGATGCAGAAAAACTTTTGACAAAATACAACACCCATTCCTATTGAAAACACTGGAGAATATAGGAATAAATGGTTCCTTCTTTAAAATAATAAGTAGTATCTACCTAAAACCATCAGCAAGCATTATATGTAATGGGGATAAGCTAGATACATTTCCAATAAAATTGGGGATGAAACAAGGATGTCCATTATCACCACTGTTATTCAATATGGTACTAGAAATGTTAGCTTTAGCAATAAGAGAAGAAAAAGAAATTAAAGGAATTAGAATAGGTAAAGAAGAAACTAAGTTATCACTCTTTGCAGATGATATGATGATATACTTAGAGAATCAAGTCAAAAATTACTTGAAATAATAAACAACCTTGGCCAAGTTGCAGGATACAAAATAAAACCACATAAATCACCTGCATTTTTATATATTACTAACAAAGCCCAGCAGCAAGAGATAGAAAGAGAAATCCCATTTAAAGTAACTGTAGACACTATAAAATATCTGGGAGTCTACCTGCCAAAACAAACCCAGGGACTATATGAACGCAATTACAAAACACTTTTCTCACAAATAAAGTCAGATCTAAGTAAGTGGAAAAACATCAGTTGTTCATGGGTAGGCCAAGCCAGTATAATAAAAATGACAATTCTACCTAAATTAATTTACTTATTCAGTGCCTTACCAATTAAAGTACCAGATAATTATTTTCTAGAGCTAGAAAAAATAATATCAAAATTCATCTGGAAGAACAAAAGGTCCAGAATATCAAGGGAATTAATGAAAAGAAATGCTAGGGAAGGTAGCCTAGCCCTATCAGATCTCAAATTATATTATAAAGCAGCAATTATCAAAACCACTTGGTACTGGTTAAGAAATAGAGGGGGAGACCAGTGGAATAGATTAGGTACTCAAGACTCTGTAGTCAATGAATATAGCAATCTACTGTTTGATAAACCCAAGGACCCCAGCTTCTGGGATAAGAACTCACTGTTTGACAAAAATTGCTGGGAAAACTGGATAACAGTGTGGCAGAAACTGGGCATAGACCAATGCCTGACACCATGCACAAGAATGAAGTACAAATGGATACATGATCTAGGTATAAAGACAGATACTATAAACAAATTAGGGGAGCAAGGAATAGTGTATTTGTCAGATTTATGGCGAATAGAGAAATTTATGACCAAACAAGAGATAGACAACACTATGAAGTACAAAATGAATAATTTGGATTACATTAAATTGAAAAGTTGTTGTACAAACAAACCCAATGCAACCAAGATTAGGAGGGAAGCAGAAAACTGGGAAAAAATTTTTGCAACTAATGTCTGTGATAAAGGCCTCATTTCTAAAATACATAGAGAACTGAGTCAAATGTACAAGAATACAAGTCACTCCCCAATTGATAAACGGTCAAAGGATAAGAACAGGCAGTTTTCAGAGGAAGAAATTAAAGCTATCTATAACCATATGAAAAAATGCTCTAAATCACTGTTGATTAGAGAGATGCAAATCAAAACAGCTCTGAGGTACCACATCACACCTATCAGATTGACTAACATGACAAAACAGGAAGGTGACAAATGTTGGAGAAGATGTGGGAGAGTTGGAACACTAATTCATTGTTGGTGGAGCTGTGAGCTGATCCAACCATTCTGGAGAGCAATTTGGAACTATGCCCAAAGAGCTATAAAAATACACATAACCTTTGACCCAGCAATATCGCTTCTAGAGCTGTAACCCAAAGAGATAATAAAAATGGGAAAAGAACCCACATATATAAAAATATTTGTAGCAGCTCTTTTTGTGGTGACCAAGAACTAGAAATCAATGGGATGCCCATCAATTGCGAAATGGCTGAACAAGTTGTGGTATATGAATGTAATGGAATAGTATTATGATATAAGAAATGATGAATAGCCGAACTTCAGAAAAACCTGGAAAGACTTATATGAACTGATACTGAATGAAATGAGCAGAACCAGGAGAACATTATACACAGTAACAGCCACAATGTGTGAGGACTGTTTCTGATGGACTTAGCCCTTCACAGCAATGCAAGGACCTAAAACATTCCAAAGTACTCATGATGCAAAATGTCATTCACATCCAGAAAAAGAACTATGAAGTTGAAATGCAGAATGAAGCAGACTATTTTCTCTTTTGTTATGTTTTGGTTTGGTTTTTCTCATGGTCTCTCCCATTCATTTTAATTCTTCTATGCAACATGACTAATGTGAAAATGGGTTTAATAAGAATATATGTGTAGAAACCATATAAGATTGCATGCCATCTTGGGGAGGGAGGTGGGAGAAAGGGGGAGAAAATTCAGAATATATGGAAGTAATTGTTGAAAACTGAAAACAAATAAAGTAATAAAAAAATCCATTTTCCCTCTGTAGGATTATACTTAGTTTTTTAGATTAAGTGATTCTTGGAAGGGGCCTTGGAAGCCATCTGGTTCAACTCCCTCATTTTACACACTAGACAACCGAGGTCTATAGAGGCTAAGTGATTTCGCTAAGATCACACATCTAATAAACAGTAGAGGTGGGAACTGAACACAATTCCTGTGACTCTACTGTACCACACTGCTTCTCACTCATTACCAGACAGATCACTTCACCCAGGAGCTAGACTGAACCAGCCTAGGACCTGATTACCTATTAAGTACCAAAGTATGTCTAAATGGTACAGGTATCAAAAGGCAATTCTGCTGAGTCATTGTTCTTCCTTTTCCACTAGGAGACCAGTGTCTGCTTTTGTCCATGTTGGATGAAGAGCTAACCCATATCTCTAATCTAAAAGTAAAGTATAATCAAAAGTCCAAGCATCTCAAAGACACAAAGCAAGAACACACAAATGGAAGATTAGAAATAAACACAGACATGCAAGAGTCCCCCGGTGACCTCATTGTCATCCTATTTCCCTGTGTTTACCAAGTCTTTTTCTTCTCCCCAGTTATTACTATGGGACATCTACATGTCTGAGTTCCCAGGAGGGAAAAATATCTTACAGTCTTGAGCTAGGCGAGGCTCTAGGTATCTGACTGGGACTAGTGAAGGATCAAACCTGGCCTTGGCAAACATATCATTATCACTTGCGAAGATGACAGTCACCTACATAAGGCCTGTTTGTGGACGGAATGATACTGGAAAAAGGAATTAATTAACCTCTGAGGTCCTTTGCCACATGTATGGATTTCCTCCAGCCTATGTAGGAAGCTTCTCAGAAATTCTGGGGCTTCTTGGTGCATGGAGAGGTCGTGAGAGACGCAGCTGCAGACGGAATCTTTGAACATGCAAAAGGAAGAGTTGAAAAAGGAATAACTTGACATTTGATTTGAGAAGAGTAGTAAAATGTCAACATCTGCCATGAAAATACAGAATGATTAAGGTCCTTTAGTTTTTAAAATATACAGCCCTGTTTGGTGGTGTTGGTTTTTGTTTTTTTTTAAACTCTGGTCAAAAAGTATTTTCCTTCAATGAGTCTGCCTTAAGTGATCTCATTAAAGCTGCTGAATATTTTATCATCTCTCTTGGAAACTTTATTCAGAATAGCCACATTCAGGCCAAACCATGGTCCATTCAGTATATGATTCTGACAGGGTCAAGAAGGAAAATTCTGGGCCAGGGTCACCATGGTAGTTGGGCCAAGCCATCCTTCCTCACTCTGACCTCTGAAAAGTTAACGGCCTATCCTAGTGACACGTTCACTTCCCTTCATAAACTCTGAGCTGATGCAGCCCTCTCCCCACCCCCTTTTTACCACTGCCACTGTTACTGCTGAAGCCGGAAAGGGGCCCCTAAAGACCTGAGGGTCATTTTTAAAATGTGTTCTGAACTTAATAATTGCCAAATAAAATGAGCATTTCTATATACATATTAGGACAGGAAAAGAGGATTGCCAGTGAAAAAGTAAGTCTCTATTATGGAGAGCTTGCTTTTCTTTTTAAGTATACAATAATCAACATGTAATTTTCAAAGCTGCACTGCTTGTCCGTAATTCCTTCTGGCTGTCTTTCTGTTCTCCTCTGAGTCTTTTTAGAAAAATGCATTCAATGATCCACTCATTTCTTTTCCTTTTCTTCAACTGAAGGGATGCAATCTTATCCTTGGCCCTACCCCTTTCTTCCCACCACAACCCCCAAATTTTTTAAAGGAAAAGAAAAACAAAGCATTTATAACAAATATGCATAGTCCAGCATTGTTCAGACGACTGAACCCCCATTTGGGGTTTTCTTGGCAGAGATGCTGGAGCACTTTGCCATTTCCTTTTCCAGCTCATTTTACATATGAGGAAGCTGAGGTAAACAGGGTTAGTGACTTGCTCAGGGTCACACTGCTAGTAAGTATCTGAGGCTGTAACTGAACTTAGGAAGATGAATCTTCCTGACTCCAGGTCTGGAATATCTTTTGCACCACATTGGCCACATCCAAAAATCTATGTCTCATTCTGCACCTTGAGTCCATCAGGTCTCTGCCAGGAGGTGGATAACATGCTTCATCAAAGGTCCTCTGGAATCACCTGAGGGCTATTTTGTGTTTTTCTTCCTCTCATAGGTTGCCATGGCCAAAGAGCCATTCACCTACACCTACTTGTTTTGGCTCTCATTTGATTAGGAATCATTAGAGGATCATCAACCAAGATTCTCTGCCGCTGTGACTATCAAAGAAACATGTTCCTCCTCTTTAGGGAATCTGGAGTCTAGTCCACCTGGATTACTAGCTATTTTCTGAAGCCAACACTTCATCAGCTTTCCTGCTCAGTTTCCTCATCTATAAGAAACTGAGGGAGTTGCTTTAGATAGACTTTGGGATCCCTTCCAACTCCAGAGCTATGATCCTAAGTACATTAACCTATCTGGGCCTCATTTTCCTTCTCTGCTAAATGAAGAGAATGGATGACAGGGCCTCTGAGGACTCTTCTAGATGTATAGCTATGTCCTGTAATGGGGGAATGAGATATGTCAATGAGAACCCAGTCCTTCTGAGCATGTGCAGTATGCAGTCCCCACATGGACTTTGGAGCATCCCCATGTACTGCTTCTGGTTTGCACATCACATAAATAGGAACCTTTCAAATGGCCATTGCATCAGAAATGAAATTGCTTAAAGTCACTAATGAGATGATTCGGGCTTAATTCGAGTTTAGAAACAAGGAATACCATAGAAGTTTCAGGATTTTACTTCCCTACTCAAGCCACCACCACAAGACCAGGAGCACACAACCCTGGTGTTGCTTCTGTCTCTTTTTGATGCATTCTCTCCTGCTCTTAGGTGAAGGAATATTGGAGATGGAATGAATTAGATAATGACCTCATAAGATTCAAAAAGTTAGAGGACCAGAGATCTAGTGAAAGTTCCAGCAAGGCCTTGAAAAGTGACCTGTGGAACCTAACCCAGTAGCAAGACCTTGGAGTGCCACCTGCAAGACTCAACCCAGCAGCTAATTAGATCCAACATCCAAGATGCCATTTTCTGGAGGAATGTTATCATTAAGTTTGGGCTTACTCTCCACAGGATCCAAGGTGGTATAGGAGAAAGTATGTTGCCTGAATGATAGAGAGAATAGTTTGCGCTTCTGATCTTATTTTCTCTTCTTGGTAAATATTCCTTTGTAAAATCTAATGGATGTCAATTGCTTAAATGAAACTGGGGTGGTAATCACTATTGATTAACACTGAATAAAATAGACTAGAATGGGGGTTCCTGCTGATAGCATTGGAGAACAATCACCCTGACCTCTGAGGGGCACTCCTGGAACCTAGGGAAAGAGAAGCAGCACTGACTTTGGGGAACCTGACTTATCGGTAGGAATGGGAGTTGGGAAATGGACCACCAGTTTCTATAGAGCCTGTATTCCTAAGGTCCTATGATCTTTTACCTCCAAGCATTTTCAGAGTCTAAAGTCCAGGCCTGGAATATATTCCCTTTTTATCTCCATGTCTCAACATGCTAACCAGGGGTAGGGAATGTGCAGCTAATCTTTTGGGCCTTAGTTCCGGTGTCTTCTCTAATCACCCCATTCCTAGTTGCTGGTGCTCCCTCCTCAATTTTTACTGGTTCAGAAGTGAGAGGACCTGAGTTCAATCCCTTCCCAACCCTAGGCTACTAGCTGTGTGACCTTGGGCAGATCATTTAACCTCCCTACAACTCCATGTTCTCACCTATAAAATGAGTGCTGTCCAATAGCTTGTCCACACTAACTCCACCACCAATGGGATGAACTCCAAGAAGCAGAGGCCAATCAGACTTCTTAAGGAGGGGCTGAACCACAAAAAATGGAGCAGATTAAAGCTTCCATGCAGATCATTGGTCCTATGAGTGACGCTACAATTCCACCCTGGCCAAGATAAGGAAGCCTAGTCTCAAAAAATTTTCATTTAAATTTTAAAAAGCAAGTAAACAAATTGGACCTATGATGTCATTGGGTACCTCCATGTGGAGACTTTCTCCGTCAAATGAGATTCTTACCTGTTCTGCAATTTAGAATATTAGACTTTCCTGGGACACTGAGAAGCTAACTCCTTGCACAGCATCAATATTTGTCAGATGAAGAATTTGAATCCAGGCCTTCCTAAATGCCATCTCTCTCTCCACTGGAGCAAACTGCCCCTCATTATTTCTGCTTGATTGCTTGTAGAATTGAATTGAATCTATAACTTTAAGATCCTCTTGTGAACTATTTACACTTTCAGCCTGCACTAGTCCATTAGGGCTAAGGAGCTCTATCAGCCCAGCAGCCCATGCCTGTAGCTTCTCCTTCTAGTAACAGGAAATTTGCCTTCCTCAAACTTCACCCCATCTCCGCCGCCTCACCCCCAGTTCCAGTATTCCAAAGCTTGGTGAACATGCTCTTCTTAGTTTTCCATACTACCATACTGTCCCCTTCTTAGCCTTCATCTTTTCAGAGCAAATATTCCTATTATCATGGGCTACTGTAGAGGCTACCTAATACAACTCCCTTATTTTGCAGAGGAAGAGACTGAGGTCAACAGAGACGAAAGGACCTAGACAAGGTAATAGAGGGAGCAAATGGAAGAAGCAGGGATTCAAACCTACGACCTCTGAATCCAAATCCAGCACTCTCTCCACTGTATTCCACCTGCACCTGTTGCCCTGATCCATCTATTTGAATCATTTTTTTTGGCTGTCTCTGGACCATCTCCAGCTCTGTTTCTCTTTCTTATGGTGCGACAAAGAACTAGCCCCAGTCCTACCCAGCTGCAGACACTTGGGGTCTTGTGTAAGGGTGCAGTATATGGGGCTTTGTTTCCAGGATGATGCTTGACCATCTGTTCATCCCAGCTGCTGGGGGAGGGACTTGGACTCTTCCTGCTGAGCTATCTCTTCCAGGTTAATCATTTGGTCAAGGTACAATACAGGGTCAAGAACACCCACTCTAAAACTACCATTAAGTTTAGGGAACAAATGGTCAAGAGACAGGGTACACTGGGGAAAAATCACAGGACAAGGATTCCAAACAAGTGGATCCTAGACGGGGCTCTGCTGCTCTCTGGACTAGCCACAGTTAGGCCTTTAATTCGCCATCTTTCTAAACAGGGATACCACCTGCACCTCCCACAGAACTATAATATGACTTTCATGGCATAATAGAAGCAAAAGCATTTGGGAAAGTATCAGGCACTCAACACATGTAGGGCATTATTATTCTAAATTTGTTCTCAGTAATTGGACTATACCAGGGTCTAGCCAGCACCTGCCTTTGGCCTCACTCTGCAGGAGTCCACTGGGACAAGCATGCAGTTGTATTACCACCTGCTACTTCTAGCTGTTTCTACTGCTCTGAAAAAAAAATATGGGCAAAACAATTTTTAAAAAAAGAAATGCAAGTCAAAGCTGGACTAACTACAACATTTTATCCTCGCCCTCCAACAGAATCTCAAAGGGAGGTGGCTATTTGTCAGGAGGCAGGGGATGGGCCGCTATATCTGATGTCACATAGAAACTCTACCTGTGAAACCATTGTTTCCTCCCAATCTGAAAAGCACAGCCTTGTCAGGTTGATCCAATAAAGGGTTTAGAAGTAGCTACATGGTACAGTTAGGAGGCAACTAGGTGGCTCATTGGATAGAGCACTGGCCTGGGATCCACTCAGGAAGACCAGAGCTCAAAACCAGCCTCAGACACTTATTAGATATGTGACCCTGGGCAAGTCACTCAACCTCTGTTTGCCTTAATCCACTGGAGAAGGAAATGGCAAACCACTCCAGTATCTTTGCCAAGAAAACCCCACGGCCAACACTATGGTCCATGGGCTCACTAAGAGTAGGACATAACTGAACAACAAGATGGTATAATAGGTCAAGCACTGGAATTGGAATCAGGAAGATTTGAGTTGGAATCAGGAAGATTTGAGTTCAAATCCTGCCTCAGAGTGAAAGGAGCAGAACCAGGAGAACACTGTACACAGAAACAACCACAGTATGTGAAGAATTTTTCTGGTAGACAGCAATGCAAGGACCTAAAACATTCCCAAAGGAGTCTTGAGGCAAAATGTTATCCACATCCAGAGAAAGAACTATAGAATTGGAATGAAGCAGAATATTTTCTCTTGTGTTATGTTTTGGTTTGATTTTTCTCATGGTTTCTCCCATTCATTTTAATTCTTCTATGCAACATGACTAATGTGAAAATGGGTTTAATAAGAATATATGTGTAGAACCCATATAAGATTGCATGCTATCTTGGGGAAGGAGGGAAGAGGGAGAGAGGGGGAAACAATCTAAGACTTATGGAAGTAAGTGTAGAAAACTGAAAACAAATAAATTAATAATTTTTTAAAAATCCTGCCTCAGAAACTTCCTTACCTATGTGACCCTTGACAAATCACTTAACCACTTTCACTCTCAACTTCCTCCTCTGTTAAATGGATATAACTATAGTACCTCCCTCACAGGGCTGTTGTAAGGATTGAATGAGAGAATATATATTATGTGTTCGTTAACTTTAAAGTGCTACGCTAATTTTAGCTGTTATTATTAAAGAAAGGAAAAGTAGGTGTGTATAGTATATAAGCGGAGTATATAGTGTGTATTTGCAATTTGTCAAAAAAAAAGACAGGCAAAAGGTAGAAGTGCTCTATCGATGATGAGTCTCCTTTTGGATGGATGCTCTGTAAAGAATCACCCAAAATGAAAGTAATTCCTCAGCCTGTTTTAAGAGCTGACCTCTCCAAAATACTCTAGTTTTTCATATCCATACAAGTTGCTGCTCCAAGGGCGTCCCTCCACCAGACATTTTTGAGCCAGTTTGGCTGGAATTCATTGGAGAGCAATAAAGGTCTGTCCATTCCCCAATTTGCCTTAATAGATGGTTTTCTCACATATGCAGCTTGATGGACCAACCTTTGGTGATGTGTCTTATCAGGCCAGGCTTCACACTCCTTCCAACTTGGTGAGACCTGTCAGTCAATCAGTAAATAAACATTTATTAAATGCCTACTATGCGCCGGGCACAGCATTGAGCTCTGGGGATACAAAAAGATTTAAAAGTTTCCCCATCATTTTTGTTTTCTGGTTTTCTGTTTTTTTTATTTTCTTTTTCAGGGAAACTATTCAAATTCTAAACCAATCTAGTAGATGAATAATGAAAGATAAATAGTATTTTAGGATTTTTTTGGATATTTCTACTTTAAGATCATAGGATCACAGATTTAATTTAATTAAGGGTTTTCCATCTTTAAAAAAATACATATTGACTTCTGTAGAGTTGTAAAATTTGTCCTTTGTTTAGATACTTGTAACTCAGATACATATTAAAAATCAAAGCCAACTTCATGAACAAAACTGTTGATCCATATGAACATGGATGGTAAGAACATAACTGTTTTGCCACTAAATCACAGTAAAACTTTAAGCAAGTCATTGAACTTTGCTGTGCCTCAGTCTTCTCATCTGTAAAATGTGCTTATCTCACAGGGGTGTTGTGAGGATGAGTCTTAAAAACAATCTATTTAGGTGGAAAATGGTGTGTATTTTCAGTGGCCATCAAATACAATTCCCTCATTTTTCACTGAGAAACTGATGTTCTGAGAGATTAAAGTAACCAGTAAAGCTGGAATTCAAACCTGGGTCCTCTGATCCCAAATCCAGGGCTGATTCTACTGTACCTCTTACCTCTACGCTCCTGGTAGGCAACAAGCAGGCCATGCACCTCTTTATGGTCTTCCAAGAATCTAGGCAGTGCTAAATGTTGTTTTAAGTCATTAACCATAGTAGGGGCCTGCCCAATGGAGCTCCATCCAAAAAGTTCTGCCCAGAGCTAGCCCACCAGCAAGAGGCCAAAGAGTCTGCTTCTGGAAAGGCGTAATAACACATAATATAAGGGTCATATTCCTAATGTGGAACGTGCACTGACATTCTATAACTACTTTTGGTCTGCCAACCATGGAGGGAAGAAACAGACTGCTGATTGGCTACTGAGTTGGAACTGGGGTATGTTCAAAAGGTACTAACTGGCTGAAGAGACAATCTATCTCTTTCTTTTATCCTAGCATGTTGTGTTCAGATTAGGAGGTAAGGGCCCCTGTAAGGCCTCAGTGAGGAAAAAGGCCTCAGGCCTTTGTCTCTTCACTAGAACCCATGCCAGGTAGACTGTGAGCATACAGAAGACCCTGCTGTTGTTCCTCTGCTGTATCTGTTCTTTCAGCTTTTAGGTAAAGCAGTACTGGAGGTGACTATGACCTTGTAAGTTTCTAAAAATCCAGAAGAGTAAACCACGCAAGGTCTGGGAACTGGAGTCCATGCCAAATTTTGTGGCCAGCTACAAGAAACCAAGTACCAATTAACCTTCTAGACCCAATACAAATCTGAAGCAGCCAAGAGTGAGAGACAAGGATTCACCAACTGGCCGTGCTGCATTTGGAAGTGAACTTAGTGGGATGAATTTTTACAGCAGCCATATTAAATTTGAGGTCATGCTCTCCAGGGACTAAGATGATATAAAGTAGAGAATCTACCCAAGTGTTGGTGAGGGAAATGTTTGTGCTTCAGTCCTTGCCGTATCTTTTCAGGAAATATCCCTTTGTAAAAGCTAATTGATGTCAATTGGTTAAATGAAACTGGGGTACTAATTTCCAGCAGTTACCACTGAGGCAAACACACCAAAGTGGGGACTTGAACTGATGGCATTAGAGAAGAACAACCCTAAACTTTGAGGAGTACCCCTAAATCCTTGATCTAGTCTTGCTCTAGGGACTCAATTAATAGGAGTTGGAGTTGGGCTAGATATCCCCCAGGGCCTTATAAAACCTACATAAGGAAATTAAACTAGCTTTTGAGACCCACAACTACAAGTTAAGCGTGCATGCAGCATTATGTGGTGAATTCGAATCAATTCAATTCACTTTAAAAAGCATTCGTTGTGCCTTCTGGTTCCCAAACACTGAGCTAAGTACTGGACATACAAAAAGAAACAGTCTCTGATCTCAAAGATTTTATATTCTATTGGGTGAAACAACACATAACAATAAGTAAATATAAACACACACGAAGTAATTTCAGACATCGTGCAACGATCAACTATGAATGACTTAGCTCTTCTCAGCATTACTATGATCTAATATAATTCCAGAGATCCATGATGGAAAATGCTATCCACTTCCAGAGAGAGAACTGATGAAGTCTGAATGTAGATCAAAGCATACTGGTTTCGCTTTATTTGTGTGTGTGTGTGTGTGTGTGTGTGTGTGTGTGTGCATGTGTGTGTGTTTTCCTTTTGGTGTGTTTCTTCTTTTATAACATGACTAATATGGAAATGTGTTTTACTTGATTGCATATGTATAACCTATATCAAATTGCTTACTGTTTTAGGGAGGGAGGAGCGAAAGGACAGAGAAAAATTTGGATCTCAATTTTTAAAAAAAAATGAATGTTAGGAATTGTCTTTATATGTGATTCGAAAAATAAAATAATATTAAAATTAATATTAAAATTAAATATATTAACAAAATAAATAAAGTATAATGAAAAAGATAATTTCAGTGTGAGGAACTGAGGGGATCAGTAAAGGCCTCATGTAAGAGATGGCACTTAAGCTAAGCCTTATTGGGAGCTAATATTTGTTGGGGGAAAAAAGTGCACTCTAAAGACCAAACAGCAAAGGGGAAGGGGAGGAGTCTAAGAAAAGTCACTTGTAGAACTTCCGCCTACCCCCCAAGAGAACCAATTACTCTGGAGAATTTTATCAGAATGACTAATTTGTAAAAAGGCTTTCTCTCCAGCACATCAGTATTTAAAATGGTCTTGGAGTGAACATCCACTTCCCATTTCTGAGCTGCTGAAAAGCTCATTCCACCTTTTATCTTTGAAGAAAACTTAAAAATCAAGCAAGATGTTTGTGTTTGTAAAGCTATTAGATTCCCAAGCTACTGGTCCAATTTGGATCTGCTGTTGACGGAATCCATGCAAATTTACCTGGCTCTAGTCTGCTGTGGACTGCCACTCATTTTCTCTATAATAGACATCTGAGAGTTTAGACACCAAATAGGTGGTGACCTTGTCTTGGTTCATCTTTGATTATGAAATGCCTTAAAATAGACTTTCCAGGTAATCTTGTTATAATCAATATTTATGAAGCACCTACTATGTGCCAGGTATTGTGCAAAGTGCTGGAGATATAAATATGAAAAAAAGACAGTCCTTGCCCTCGGAAGCTCGAAATCTAATCCTATTGCTTTAAAAAAAAGTATCACTTGGCAAAAATGTTTTTTTTTTTTTATTTTAAATCACTTGGTGAGCTTCAACACCTTCCCTTCAGATATAACTATATATGGAACACTCACTTGAATCTATGGGAAGACTATCAAGGTTAAATTGAAATCCTGGACAGATCACTTCATTCCCTTCTCTGGGATGATTCCCTCAATTCATTTGCAAACTTGTTAAGCCCCTACTATGTGACAGGCAACAAAATACAAAGACAGAAATAAAAAGATACCTTCCCTCAAAAAGTTTATGTTAAAACAAAAGGGAAAATAGAGATACTCAAGAAATGTTTCTATGATATTCATTTGGAACTTCCTTCCAAAACTGGTCACTACAATCCATTCACGCCTTCTGATCCAACACAACTCTTGTCCATAGCTTCCCATTAGTTCGCCATAGAGGTGCAACCTGCATGCTGGGTGTCTTCATTATTCTTTCCTGACATCACAAGGTTACCAGTGGAACACTCATACCATCCACCTGTCAGCCCTCACTCTTACTTTCTGACCACCCCATCTTCTCTTCCTATTACACAACTCCTTGATAATGTCCTTTACTCCCATCCTTCTTGAGTTCCTCCTTGGTGAGACGTTATAGCCTACTCATACCCACCCTGAACCTCCTCGTTGCCATTGGTGTGATATTCATTTTTAATTCTTTAGAGACAGGTCTATTTCTTGTATTGCTGCCATGTGACCAAGCTAAATACACAGCTAAATAAATAAATCAAATATTAAAAGGTATTGGCAACTGAGGGCCTGCTCCACAGCCCTACTCTAAGACCAACTCCAGTGGAATGTTGGACTCCCACTCCTGGATCTCTTGCGTCTAATTGGGGATTTTTTGCTTTATCTTCCCAGGGATAATGTCACTTCCCTATTGTCTCTTCGATGTGCTTTGTCCCACTTCCCCACCCCCTTTCCCAACAACCCCTTTATGTTTTGTCTTCCCCCATCAGAATGCAAACAACTCAAAGGAAGGGACCCGCTTGCTTATATTTGTATTCTCAGGGCTTAGCACAGTACCAGGCATATATTAAGTGCTCTAGTTAGCTAGCTAGCAACCTAAAGGGATCAGGAATTAGTGCTCGAAATTTGAAGGAGCTAGGAATTCCATGAGATGAAAGAAAGGAGAGCTTTAAAAGCACAGTCAGGAGGGGTGATGCTGTATACCGGGGATGGCAAATAAGCCGGTCTGGCTTCTGAGGCACGTTTGGACAGAGCCCAGCGGTGCACCACCTAGGAGGGAGGAAACTGAGGCCCTGAGAGAGGAGATGGTTTATCCAACATCACACAGCTTCTAAGTAGCAGAGACAAGCTTTGAGCCCAGAACGCTCTGACTCCACATGAAGTGTCCTTTCTACTTTCCCATGCTGTATTTTCTTCCATAGAGAGAAGAGTAGTAGATTAAAAAAGACAGGTTTATAGAAAAATAAAGGAATGTAGTATTATGTACCAGGACAGGTTTCTAAGTAGCTGTGATGAAAAAGGAATGCACTTTTCAGAAACCCTCAGCCTATCCCAAGAGAAAGGCAGATTCTAGCAGGTTAAAAGACATGGAGCTTTTTGTGGTTAAATGTGAACAAAACTGCCTCATGAAGGCTAAGCAGACGAGATTCCTGGCATAGTACAATAAGGTTGTATTCACACTCGGGACTCTTTTAAAAAAATTATCATAAATAAGTTTTAAAACAATCCATGTTAATCTTTCTCCCAGAAAAAAGAAATTGTTGAGTGTGCACAAATTCTGATTTTTCCTACAGAGTAAAAGCCATGGCAAAAGTATTGTTACTTTTTTGAGGCTGGTAATTCAGTGCCACTCACTGGCTGAGATGGGAGATTGTGAGATCACCCTGAGCAATCAGAAATGGGGCTCTGGTTTCTAGACCATTCGCACTGAGGACACAATAGAACCCAAAAGTATGAAACAAGGGTCATATACTATGTTCACTCAAGCTGAAGTAATCCCTACGGTACCCGAGCTCCCAGAGTTGTTGTGAGGGTCAAGTGAGCCGTGAAAGTGCTTTGAAAAGAAAGTGAATCACTATACACACAGCTAAGGACTATTGGGAGAGTCCACCCTAACAAGACCTCTCTAGAAAGTATGTATGGAAGGGGTGTCTGAAAGGGGGAAATTTTCTGAAAATGAAGTCAAACTGGAGGACCCAATCCAAAGTATTTATTTTCAAAGTTGTATCGATCTATGCCTATGTATCGATCTACCTTTGTACCCCACAGTCATCTCCTGATATAGACCTTCACACCATTGAATCCTCCCTTGTGAGAAAAAAAAAAGCAGTTAAGTGAGATCCATATAGCATCTAAAAGCATATCGATCAATCAACAGGTATTTATTAAGCATCTGCTCTACGAAAGGCATGGCATGGAGTGGAGGGAGATGAGAGATGTACATATAAAATATATGCAGTATAAATAAAAAGTTAAAAATATATATGCACATATGTGTATGTACCCACACACGTACACATAAATAATAGTTAAATGTAAGGTAGTTTAGTAAGAAAGGCACTACTAGTTGGGGGGGAGGGGGCAGCAGGGAAATCAGGAAAGGTTTATGTAGAAGATGATGCTTAAGCTACATTTTAAAGAAAAAGAGCCACAAGATGAGATGCGGGTGAGGAGAGAATGCATTGCAAGCTTAGGGGCAAAAGTGAAAAAGTGTGGAAGCACAGGGATGGGAGATGGAGTATAATGAGACCAGCTTGGCTGGATCATGGAATATAGGCAAGAAAGTGATGTCCAATGAGGAAGGTTGTGCCTAGGTTGCATAAGACTATAAAAGCTAAAGAGAGAGGGTTATAATTTATTCCAGAGGCAATAGGGAGTCGCTGGAATTGGTTGAGTAGGAGAGTCACATGGTTAGAGCCATACTTACTGAAAAGTACTTTGGCAGCAGTGTGGAAAATGGTCTGGTGGTGGGGGAGAGATTTGAAGCAGGGAGATCAACTAGGAGGGAGGCAATGAGGACCTCAACTAAGCTGGGAGCTGTTTGAGAAGAGGGGAAGGGGTGAGTTGTGAGAGGTATTGGAAACATAGAAATGTCAAGATTTGTCAGCTGACTGGAGACGAGCGGTGAGGGTGAGTGAGGAGTCGAGGATAATGATTAGCTTATGAGCATGAGATACTAGAAGAAAAGGGGATACCCTTGACAGAAATAGTGCATTTTGGAGAAGATAGAGTTTAGGGAAAAGAGAATAAGGTTCCCCTCCCCCCCAACTAGTAATGCCTTTCTTCCTAAACTATCTTGTATTTAACTTCTATTTATGTGTGTACATACATAGATATGAATTTTATGCATTTTTAATTTTATATTTATGCTGCATATATTTTTATCTGTACGTACCTCATCTTCTCCCCCCCCACCACCATGTCATGCCTGACATGGAGCAGATGCTTAATAAATACCTGTTGATTGATCAATACACTTTTAGATGCTGTATTGATCTCACTTAACTGCTTTTCTTTTTCATAAGAGAGGATTCAATGGTGTGAAGTTCTATATTAATAGATGTCCATGGGGTACAATCAGATAGATAATTTAAGACAGATTCAGTTTAAGGACATGAAA
Source organism: Notamacropus eugenii (assembly GCF_028372415.1). Taxonomy (NCBI): domain Eukaryota; kingdom Metazoa; phylum Chordata; class Mammalia; order Diprotodontia; family Macropodidae; genus Notamacropus; species Notamacropus eugenii. The sequence continues at coordinate 56,045,482 of NC_092879.1, forward strand.
TATATGATTTAAAATTTCCAATAGGCAATTCTCATTATGAGACCAAAACTCAGAGGAGACCTAAATGCTGGATATTTATGTTTGTAGACATGTTTGTATGTGTACACATTTGCATATGTAGATATGTTCTTATGTGTATGTGAAGTAAAGTAAGAGTCAAGGTCCTTATCTGAGAGAGGGGAGGCAGAATGGGGAGTGAAGGAGGGATGAGTAGATTGAGAAAGGAAGAGAATGTTTGGAATAGCTTCTGGGGGGGAGGGAGTGGGAGAGGGAATCAAGTAGGGAGAAACACAAGGTCTGCCTTGTGGCAGAGAGGACCCAGCTGAGGATGGATAATGTGAATCTTTAATGAAGCCCATCAGCACAGTTGTGAGACTTCAGTTCTGCTCTGTAGTTTGGAGAAGGAGCAGAGGAGGAAGATGGCGGGTGGAATCCAGGGCTGAGGCTTGGCAAGAGATGAGTGCAATAGGACAAGGGAGCAAGGGATGGTAGAGCAGGGGAGAGACTGAAGAGGAAGGAAAAGTGGAAGCTCACCTCCCAGCTAACTCTTCATTTTCCGTCAGCTGCTCTGCTTGATTTAGACCATCAAGCAATCAAACATCTCAACCCTGCACCAGACAAAGACACTCTCTGGCCCACCCACCCCTCCCCTTTTCCACTTCCTTTGATGTATTGTTAAGCTACTTGAGGACAGGGACTTTTTCTTTTTCTTATTTGTATCCTGGGGCAGCTAGGTGGTGCAGTGGATAGAGCACCAGTGCAGGAGACAGGGGGACCTGAGTTCAAATCTCACCTCACACACTTGACACTCACTAGCTGTGTGACCTTGGGCAAGTCACTTAACACCAATTGCCTCATCCTGGGTCATCTCCAGTCATCCTGATGAATATCTGGTCACTAGATTCAGATGGCTTTGGAGGAGAAGTGAGGCTGGTGACTTGCACAGCCCTCACTCACTCAAAACAAAGTCAAGTGCAAGTCACATCATTATTTCTCTGATGGGATGTCTTCTTAGGCAAAGAAGGACGAACACACATTTGTATCTCCCAGAGCTTGGTACAGTGTCTGGCACATACAGGCATGCCTTGTTTTATTACATTTTGCTTTGTTGCACTTTACAGATCTTCTGTTTTTTACAAATTGAAGGTCTGTGGCAACCCTCAAGCAAGTTCATCAGTGCCATTTTTCCAACAGCATATAATCATCTCATGATTCTGTGTTACATTTTGGTAATTCTTGCAATATTTCCAGCTTTTTCATTAATATTATATATGTTATGGTGATCTCAGTGATCTTTGATGATACCATTGTAATTGTTTTAGGGAGTCAGGAACTGCACCCATATAAGATGGAGAACTTAATCCATAAATGTTGTATATAATCTCACTGCTTCACCAATGGGCAATTTCCATCTGTCTCCCTCTCCTCTGGCCTCCCTATTCCCTGAGACACAACAATATTGAAATTGGGCTAATTAATAACCCTCCAATGACCTCTAAGTGTTCAAGTGAAAGGAAGAGTCAATAGATACAGCAAACTTCCTTGTCTTATTTTAAGAAATTGCCAGAGCCACCCTAACCTTCAACAACCATCACCCTGATCAGTGGGCAGCCATCAACATCAAGGCAAGACCCTCCACCAGCAAAAAGAATACAATTGCCTGAAGGCTCTGATGATGGCTGACGTTTTTTAGTAATACAGCATTTTTTGTTAAGAGGTGTACTGTTTTTAGACATAATACTATTACGCATTTAATGGACTACAGTATATTATAAACATAGCTTTTATATGGACTGGGAAACCAAAAAATTTGTATGACTTACTTTATTGCAATATTCGCTTTATTATGGTGGTCTGGAACCGAACTCGCAATATCTCTGAGGTATGCCTGTAGTAGGTGCTTAATAAGTGTTTATTGACTTATTATTGACTTGAAGTCAGAACCAAGGCAACGAATGGCCGGAGAAAGTATTGAGAGTTGGAAGGAATAGAAGACTCGATGAGGAAGAGGGAAGGAAGCACAGGGAGAGGTGATATAATGGGAGGTTATGGCCCTATAGGGGAATGGCAGCGTTTCTAAATTTAACCAGTGATTACTCTGGTGCTCCCCATTGCCTAGTCAGAAGTGTTACATTTACCCCCTCACACCTCCGAATGTAATCCCTTCTATACCACCTCCATCTCTAAGGGTAGGAATAGGATTAAGTTCCCAGCTTAATTCAGTTCCAACATAGCATTAGTACCAACAAGTTCCAAGTCTGAAGCCCTCCTTGGACTTGCAAACACTGGTTTCTCAGGGCTGGGTTGGTTATGATATCAGCCCCAAAATTCTGGCCTCAGAGGTCCTCATGGCTTGAGGTCAAAAACTATATTAAAACCCTGCACCTAAAACTGTAAAAGACAATAAAACAGACCAATTTCTCAGGGACGTGTGGCCCCAAGGAGGAGGGGGGGCCCTCAGGATCTGCCTTCCTCATTTCATGTATCACCTCAGTGAGCAGAGTCCTACACCCTGGGACCCACCAAAAAAGTGAAAGTGACTGTGCCTTAATCAGATAAATTTAGACACAGTTAGTCTCATACAAAGCCAATGAGGAAAGGATGCTACCAACTATTTGGCTGGCCAAAACAAAATGTCCACATAGGCACTAGTTCTCTTGTCTCCCAGAAGCAGGTCCCTGGCATCTCTCTTGATGCTGGCCTCCATTTTAGGTAGTCTGGGCATGCACCAAACTCTGTTACACAAGTAATGAAGAGGAAATTTGTAGGTAAGGCAAGATCCAGTGTGTGACCATCTCTGCGTATGACTGAAGTGGAGCGAAGGACTGGGTCATGGGGCTTAAGGAAGTTGAGGAAATTAGTTCTGGAGTTTAAGGGAGCATCTACCTGAATATTTAAATCCCCTAGTCAAATCACAATTACAGAAACTGGAGGGAAGGAGATGATGAGTCAAGTATCAAACTCCTTGAGAAAGAAGAGAGAATGACCTGAGGGTCAGTATAGTACAGCTACTATAATTTGGATTGAGTGGAAAATTATAATTATGTGGATTTCAAAAGAAGAAAGGTTACTGAGTGAAGGAAACAGAGAGAGAGACAGAGACAGACAGACAAACAGACAGAGAGTAGAAATAACAATAGGGAGCAAGGAGCATTTGAAATCTCCCTCCAGGACCAATGTGTGCATGGAAGTGGGGGAAGGGGGAAGCAGGGGGAGAGAAAGAAGTACAGGCTGTACTGGAGGGGATAAGCCAGGTATGTAGTGTCATCAGAAGAGAACCAGGTCTCTATAATGACTAATAAATAGAAAGAATGGGAGAGAAAGAGGTCCAAGACAAAGGAGACTTTGTTTGCTTATGGACCAGGAATTCCAGAGGGCACAGTGGAAGGTGTAAGTAGGAACTGATCAAAACAAAGACCAGGTCAGATTGAAGGAGATGAGAATGAAGACAGAGATGTTTTTCTCTTAAATGGCCACTGATTATTTATTAAAGGGATTGGAAGGGAAACAGGAGATACCAGAGCAGTAATAGTGGGTGGCAGATGAAGCTCACGATCTCCATAGGGAGTGGCAGAGACATCTGGGCCAGGTGTGGATGGGTCCCTTCACCTGGGAAGTTGATAGAGAGGGACAAGGATGGGGGTTGGGGGAGCAGAGTACTTGGGTGGGGGGGAAGCAAGGAAAATGGTCTAGCTGGCAGAGTGCCCTGTACTCCTCCTCCAAGGTGGCTGACACAACTCATGAGTAAAAGCAGAAAGATCACCACATAGAGAAAAGTAGTTTAGGTGTCTACATATGTTCCAGAGAACCAAGAATTGGAAATCCATGGAGAATTTAACAAGGCATTGACAACTCTGGATCACACCTGGCCTTTGGCAGGTGATGAATCCAGGCAAAAGTTCCTTACATCTCTATTGAGAGGACAATACGTTTCATTTTCTGTTCTACAGGACTATGATTGTTTATTACAAATAAGTAGAATTTCAGGCCAATATATTTATCAAAAATTAATTTTAGGTCTGTCTTCAAAACATCAGCCTCTGTAGCATACGGTAGATTTTTTTTTTAATATACCTCATAGGATGATAGATCTAAAGTTGAAATGGATCTCAGTGGCACTCCCTCATTTTACAAAGAAGAGACTGAGGCACAGGGAAAGAACCAGAGCCAATAATTGCGTAAGTCAGGATTTGAACCCAAACCCCTCTGACTCTGAATCCACCATTCCTTATTATCATTGCAATTTACATCATTTTACAAGTGGACCCCCAAAATTAATGTTAAGAATAATATTAATATGACCATGCTACTCGCTTATTGTGATATGTAAAAAAGAGAATATAAATCCCCCTGTACTTCATGGAGTACCTGTGTGCAAGGAGCAGAATGAAACATAAAGTTTAAAATTTAGCAACAGCAAAAAGACAGATAAGTATCATGAAAAGTTTCATGTCTGCCTTTGAGCCTTCGGTGCCTTCCTTGCACAGTGCCTAAAACCAAGTAGAGGCTCAAGAAATGCGCTTTTTGAATTGAATTGCATGGATGGAATGTATTGCCATAAAAATCAGGAATGGGGGTGGGAAAGATCCCCTCCCAGCCAGGGAAAAAGCAATATTTGAGCTGGCTCTTAGACACTGTATAGCAGCTCTTTGGGAACAGGGGCAGTCTCACTGTTCATTTTTATATTCCCAACACCTACCACATAGGAGGCATTTAAGAAATGCTTGTTACCAGATTGAATTGGTGAATAAGACAAGAACTGTAGGAAAACCAAGGACATGGGATGGGGAAAGGAGATATTCAATGTCAATGGCTATGAAAGTAAGAATTTGAAAGAAGTTACAGGACTAGTCATGTGATGACTAAGGATACAGGACCTTAGGATCATCTATCTAGGGCAAGAAGGGACGTTACAGGCCATCCAACCTCACTGCCCTCACTTTACATTGGAGGAAACTGAGGTATATGGAGGTTAAGGGATGTGCCCAAGGTCACTCAGTAAGTATCAGTGGCAAGATCTGAGCCAAGATCCTCTAAATTCTGACCCTTTCCACAAAGTGATAGGCACAAGGTTACCTTACAGGGACTTGCAGGGACTTCAAGAGAGTTGGATAGTGAAACAGTGGAGGTAATTCAAGACTAGAGAAGCACAGACCCCAGTGGTATCAGGAAGTGGAGAATGGGGGCAGGCACTCAAGGAAAAATCAGATGGAGGAGACTTCAGCATGTTTGTAGGCACAAGTAAAAGAGATCAATGAAGGTTGAAATGACTAGGGGTGGAAAGAAACAAGATTCTAGAAAAGAATGGCAAAGTGGATCAGTGGAAGAGAGGGTCATTTGGAAAGGAGAGATTCTTACTAATTCATATTTATGTAGCCCTAGAAGGTTTAACTTGAGGAGCAACATGGTGGAGTACAATAAGAGCCAACCCTAGAATCAGAAAGACATATGTTGGCTGTGTGAGTCAGACAACTCTCGAAAACTGGAAAGTTACAGATGAACTGCCCCAGTGAAGGTAGCTGCCACTCTGGGAGTTCCCTATACCAATTAAAAAATATAGCTGGACCCCAAAATGTTAAAAGACTTTCCTCACAACCCAGTGAGGTAGGTAGTACCTAATTATCCCCATTATACAGATATTGAACCAGGCTAAAAAGTTAAGAGACTTTCTTATTATCACACAACAGGTTTTGAACCCAGATCTCCTGGTTCCAAGATCAAATACATTCAACAACACATCACACTGCTTTCAGGAAAAGAAAGCTAGATGGTACAGTGGATAGAGCACTGGACTTTAAATCAAGAAGACCTGAGTTTTAATTCTGCTTTAGATACTTCCTAAAGGAATGACCCTAAACAAGTCACTTAACCTGTCTGCCTGAGTTTCCTCAACTGTAAAATGAGACTAATAACATCTACCTCCCCAGGTGGCTGTGGAGATCAAATGAGGTATTTGTAAAGTGCTTCTCACAGTGCACATAATAGGTGCTTAATAGATGCATGTTCCCTTCCATTAAAAACTGGGTTGAGTCTGCTACATTTGCTGAAGAGAATTTCTCCACTGAAGAAATAAATTAGCATTTGAAAAAGCAGTGGTAACTTCAAGCTCTATGCAACAAATAAATAACAGGATGGCAGAAGCAGTTTAGGTTTAAAATTCATCTCAGAATTTTTTGAGGATCTCTTTGTACTCCCCCAACCTCTGGACCCCTCATCCCATTCATTATTTTGTTTCCTGCTCATTGCCCCTCGTATCTACCTTCCCACCTCCACTTTTCCCAGCAATACCATGAGACTGAAGTCACTTGTTTCATTTTTTTTTTAATGAAGTTAATTTCTGCAACCAGAAGTACTAAATTAAGCTGCCTCTCTCTTGGACTAAATCTTGGATTATCTATTGTTTCCTATGAGTTACAGAAGCAGGGAGGGGGGGAGATTGGCTAAAGCTATTGTTTGTAGTTAAGGCACCAAATGTAGTCACGTATTTTTGATGCAACGTCCCCACCACCACCACAAAAAACAAACAAACAAACAAACAAGAATAATTTTAAGTTGGTCCTAAACTCTTGTGTGTTGTTACAGACTGTGTGACCCTGGCCAAGTCACCTAAACCTCTCGGGGCTCTAAGACCATAATTCAAAAGGAAGTATTGACTTGCTTTAATGGAGGACATATCCTTACCCGGAAGTTCTCTAACAGCAATGTAATCAGTAACAGGGGTGAGTCCTTATTCGTTTAGGTTAAGCCCTAGTTTATCTTTATATCACTCATTGTTGTTCAGTTGTTTTCAATTGTGTCTGATTCTTTGTGACCCCATTCGAGGTTTTCTTGGCAAAGATACTGGAGTTGTTTGCCATTTCCTTCTCCATCTCATTTTATAGATGAAGAAACTGAGATCAACAGGGTTAAGTGACTTACGCAGTGTCAAGTAGCTAAGTGTCTGAGGTCAGATTTGAACTCACAAAGAGGAACCATAGGACCTGCTATAAGAAGGGGATCAACATTTGTTGAATTGATTTGTAAACAGAAAATTGTTATATATAGATATACATATGTATATCTGTGTGTGTGTGTTTGTGCTTCAGAAAAAAAGGGTTGAATGCTGAACCTAGTCTGGGCCTCTGTCCATCAGAGGATAAACTTAATAAACAAGCATTTATTAAGTGCCTACTATGTGCTAAACCCTAGGGATACAAAAACAAAACAGTCGACCTCCAGGAGTTCACATTCTACCAAAATCACTATGTACATACAAGACATACATATAGTGCAAATGGAAGGTGATCTCAGAGGGAGGGGACTAGCAATGTGTGTGTGGGAGGCAGTCCAGGGGGAACCTGGAAAGCTATCTTACAGGCTAAAGCAGCCCTGAGAACCCCATCTCTCTCTAAATGCTATGGTTTGGATACATGTCAGCATGACAGCAGAAACGAACATCTCAGGACTGTTCTAAATGTATAATTCTATGCCTACTGTTGTCGCTGAATCCAGTTCTCCCCCACGTTCAGCACCATTATCAATAATTCCTTACACAAAAGCATTCACCTCCCCCACCTCCATTTTTTTTTTTTTAAAGACAGTCTGCCCTCATGTGGTAGAAAAAGAAATTTGAGCCCAGAGGCCGGAAGTTTATCCTAGAGAGTGTTTTAAGAATCTGTTCATAGGGATGATGCCCCACAAGAGACATTCCCTAGGGAAGTAGAGCTGGGAAAGACAAGAAAGACCATCTAACAGAGCATTAACCTACCAGCAAAGCTAGGATAGAGTTCCTGACTGCCACCCCCAGGCTCCCTCCACCCCCATAAATGTGAGCTTTTAGGTCCACTGATTCCTTAAGGAGAGCTAAGGCTTCCATGGTCCACCCAACTCAAGTCAATGAATGGGAAAGGCGGCCACTTTTCACAGAGCCAAATTAAGTAGCCTGGGGAAAGGAAGAAGATAAACACAGTCAGACTGTGAGCACCAGTACAGCAAATGGGCCAGTTCATGAATTGGGGGAAGGAAATTCCTGGAGTACTGGTAGTTCCCTCAACTGGAGCAAGCTGGGGGCTTTATTTTCATTTATTGGTGTTAAAATCGACACTTGCAATTCAACTTAATAAATATTTTTTAAACTTCTGCCATATGCCCGAGACTGGGGGAACGTCAAAAACAAATGTCTCTGGCCTTAAGAAGCTTTTATTCTATAAGGGAGGTGTGGAGGGGAGACACACACACAATGCATACAAAACAATTTCTGGGAGAAGAAAGAACTAATCACTGGGGGAGGGAGAAGGGGGGGGGGGTGAGGGAGACAGCAGGGAGGAGAGTTCATTCCAGCCCAGGAAATGGGGGACAGTCTGTTCGATGGCAAAGACAGGAGCTGGAATGTCGTGCATGGCAAGCAGGCCAGTTGGGCTGGAACGTAGAGTGCGTGAGGGGGGAGTAATGTGAGATCAGTCTGGAAAGAATGTGTGATGAGCCTGCAAGCCAGGAGGCTCACACCCCAGCGGCCATCTTTAAGTGGTATACCATTAAAGATACATATGAGGATTTCACTTCTAAAGCAGAGAAGAATGCTAAAGGCTGCTCCACAATACAAGAAAAACCATATGCATGGCTCCTGGGCCAGAAAGGTGTGATTAATGGAAAGCAGCTCCTAATTACTCCGTTCACTTCTCAACCTTAATCATGTCCAAATCTGTAGATTGCGGAACATGCACAATAAAAGGCTGGCATTTGCGTGTTCGTCCTAGTATTGTCGCTGAGGTTATGACCAGCTCATCAGAAAATGGGCCTAAGGAAAAATTCCCCCTGGAGTAAATTATAACCAGCACGAATACAGGAACAAGAACTTATCAAAATTCAAATAACTCATTTGGAAGTTCAGTCGAGCCCTATCTCCAAGCTAGCTAATACTGAAAATCACCAGTTCTATCCAACAAATTTAAACTGGTGGCCATAACAACTGTTGCAGGAATCAAACGGAGGATGCCTTGATGTAGACTTATGTCCCTGGTTTGGTCAGAGCAATTTAAGGAGATTGTAAATGAAGCTTAGACCTCTTTGTCAAGTGATATTGCAATCAAACTTGATCTGCTTCAAAAAATCCAGATAGCAATCATAATTGGTTCCAACAAGGTAGGAGACACATAGCAAGAATTCCAAACACGCTATGCACTAATGCTGAAACACTAAGTCTTTAAATAGGCTTTATCCTTTTTGTTTAAATTTGAACCCCTATGGTGTAACTGATTTTCTCAGTTACTTGAATTTTGACCTAGTTCTTATGGCTTCTGGATTGTGCTGGTTGTAATTTAAGTTGGAATTTTTCCTTAGACCCATTTACTGGGGAGTTGGGCATTGCCTTAGCTACCGCACAAATATGCCCATTTTAAAGCCAGAAATAAAAGAAGCACTTTAGTTGTCTAGTTCAGAAGTAACTTTTTTTTAGTTTGCAGACTACTCTCAAGAGCTAGTAAACAGATTCCATGCCTCAGTTTGATAGTTCGCTTACTACATGAATTTTCTATGTTCCTTTTTTACCCAAATGTTGCTAAAGACTACACCTGATAAAATCAGAAATTAAGCTTCCATCAGCCCACTCCCTTCCTCTCCCTCCCCCCACTCAATTATATCCTTGGGATGGACTTAACCTTACAAAATTCTTAACTGAAGTAAAGAATCACCCTTAGCCAGAGGCATAACTACAACCGAGCAACAGGTTTGAGCTAAAACTCATTTTGTGCTCAGTCTGTCTTCCAACTGAAGGAATTAAAGGGGATTGAAATAAGACTCCGAAACACGCATTCAATCCAACGAGTATTTATTAAGCAAGCCTACTATGTGACAGGCACTGAGGATACCAAGACACAAGGCCAATTCCTGCCCCTCAAGGGGCTTCCATTTTACAAGGGGTAAGGGAGAAAAGAGATAATATAATATATACAAGATACAAGTGTGGGGGAAGGGCACAAAGAATTCCTTGGAGAGTACAGGGCAACAGGAAGTTGAACATGGTAATTTACATTTCTTTAGCAGTTTACATTTCCAAAGCCTTCCCGCCCTGAAAGAGAATTAGGTTTTGTAATTAGCATGCCATTTTGGCCCTCGTTTGGGGCCAGTAACTTGCCCGTGGTCTAAGGGCTAGCTCGTGGCTGTGCTAGTGGGACTCAAACCCAGGTCTCCCCCAAACTTCAAATCGTGGGGAAGACGGCTCCCTTCTTTCCCTTTCCCAGATTCATTATAGACACTATTTGCCAGAGAATATTACACAACATTCAATACTAGAAAAACCCAAGTAACTCTTCCACAGCTTAGGAAACTGGATTTAAAGGAAGGAGTCTTGAAGACCTACAATTTAACTTTCAAAGAGGACACTCGAGAGCAAGGGGTCGCCGGCGCTCTCTGCTCTTCTCCAGGTAGCCGGGATTAGGCAGTTAAACCACTTTCTCTGGACTGCTGCTTTTCAGCCACGGCTGCCTTAAAGAATAAGGACCTCAAATCATTTTATCAGGAATCAAAAGGTCTGGCTGCCGAGTCAGTTTCTTCATCTGCAAAATGGGGAAGCACAAAACTTGCAATATGAACTGCTATTCATTTCCTTGAGTGTTTAAATGAACAAATTCATACATTAGCCAGGCTCACACTGTTACGACTGCAGCTCAACTTCAGAAGTAACATTTTTGACAAATCAAAAGAACAATTGCTTGTTTCCCCTGGGCCTTCGCTCCAAGAGATAAGATAGCCTTACAATTGTGTACCTACCCATAGTCAAAGAGCTGAAATTGAGCTCTTTTGTATTTCATTCAATCTACTTCATTCAAGCGGTCAGACGGAATGAAAACATTAGTGGATAGAGTTAATTCAGCACATTGTACTTCAAAAATCAAGGTGAGCTAATCCATCTATTGACAAGATTAACCCCTTTCTCAAAATACACAGAAGTATCTTGGGCTAAAAACCTTTCTCTAGCGCCCAGGAGTCCAGTCCCCCAAGCAGATCCCGCCCAACTCCCTCCTTTCCCCCCCCCCCCCCCAAGCTGCCACTGTATAAGGTCTTGCGGTTTACAGATGGATACCGTGCAATTTTTCTCCTACTAAACTTATCAAAATTGCATCGTGATCCACCCGACAACAGCAAACCAGCCAGATTGGCCCCTTTTGGTCCTTACAGGAACAGATGAAGATAAGTCCTCTTTTCCTCCACAGGCCGGGACAAGTGCAATACTCTTATAGACACAAGATCAAGTAATGCAACAAATCCCCACCCGCAGAGAAATCAGCCACAGACAATCTTCGGTAGCAGCTCATTCAAAGGCGGCAGGGAAGGCGGTCCGAAAACTGCAGTTGCAAACGCCCTCATAATCAGTTTTGCATGGATTTGCACAGCAATCGACATAGGCCGATGCAAGACCTGCAAAACTGACTGTGAGTAGCCCCGGGATTAATGCTAGTTGGGTGACTGTTCCATCTGCCCCACCGCCCCTCCACCCCCCAGTGATACATTACCCAGGAGCGCTGAAGTGCCCATAGTACAGTAGTTATTTGCAAAAAACTACCTGCACTATGAGCACTTTGGCACTACCAGGACCAGGGACCAGCCTCCACGCTGCCGCACCTGTAATAAGAGAGAGAAAAAGAGAGAGCACAAGCCCGCCATCCAAGCACTCGGTTTTCTAGAGCGCTGGCCACAACCCCCAAGGTTCTTGAATGTCTCCAAAGGGTCTGTCTCTCTCACCCATCAGGACTCTGCTTGCCAGGTTGTCTAGGAGGCGGCTTGTGCCAGAAGGAGCATTTAGGGCAGTAGATACTAAGCTACATCACTAACTGCACTAGATGCACCTTAGCACAAGGGACAGTTGATGGATCAAGACGGGCCCACACCAGAAGCAGATGCTCAAGGGGACTTGGGGTGGGGGGAGGAGCAGCTCCAAGGAAGCCCCAAATCATCCATTGCCGTGGTCATGTTGGAAGTGCTCACAGGGCAGTAGTTACACCGACCTACCTGCACTATAAGCACTTTTACACAACCGAGGCACGGTCTCCAGAAAAGCCGCAGGGCGTCCTTCAGTCCTGGCTGTTTCCCCTTTTTAAGTCTTCTTCAAATGAGCTAGAGAAAAAGCAGAAAAACATTCACTAAAAAAAAAAAAAAAACCTAAAAATCAAAACGCACCAGCTTACTCAAGCAACAAGAATTTTTACTTTTACGGATTCCAAGTTATGTCTGCAAATTTATTTAAGTCATGATATTATGAAGGGAGCGAGTTAATGCATACCTGATTTGTCACTTGGTAGTTTCAATCCTACAGAATTTTGACCTGTTTCTCATAAACTTCGTTCAACTTTTACTGCTTACAAGTACTAAGAAAATTCTAGACTCTTTTCAATCGCCATCCAAAATAGATGAAAACAAAATTCACTTCGGAATTATTCAATATAGAAATCTTCTGCCTAGAAATCACTGCCATCCCCACCCCAAACCTCCTTAAAGATGGGGGCAGGGGGAGGTCCAAGTTTACTTACTTTTTAAGGGTGTAGATATACAACCCTCTTCAGGGCTACACAATGCCACATTGATGTATTTCACAGAATTGCATTAAGCCAGCCCTTGATCTAGCTCTGTTTAAACAATTTATGGATTCATCTTTTTCCATTATATTCAAGGAAAGGAGACTAGCCCTTCTTGGATATCATAGTATTCCACAAGTCAGCCTTATCCCATTTCCACACTTAAGTCCCACTTATTGGTCATAATCCACCCTATGTTCTCTTAAGGATCATCCACTCAAAAAAAAAAAAAAAGACACTGTTTAACTCTCCATACCTGTCAGGCAAATATTTGTTAACGAGAATCAAAGATTTTTATCCAAGTTTCCTATTCTAGAAACATTTAAAAGTACACCATATATCATACCTATCTTTATGACTTTCTGTAATGGGGAGGAAACCTGTCTGCCAACCTTGGAGAAATAAGTTGTCAAGAGTTCTTGCTTCTGTTCTTTTCTCTAATGCCCCCAGGAGTCCCTTACCTGATGAAAATGTGCCACTATGCCAGTCTTTGGATCTTGAAAAAGTTTACTGAAAAAAGAATGACAAAATTTAAAAGAATGGACACACACACACACACACACACACACACACACGGCTATTTTGAGAAAGAGGGGAAAAAAGAGGTCAAACCTGAAATTCCGTTTCTTGAGGACAGTACTGAATGGTCCCTAGGGGAAAAAGAAAAGTTCAAAGATTAAATAAGGAACTCAATTATCTCAAATCTTAAATCTGCCTACCAGCTTTCCACACTTTTGACCAAGGTGTGAATAAAGCTCTGCTTCCCGAATGGCTTCAAGGGTTGTTCCAAACGCAGAGGGTGTCGAGACGAGAGACTCCCATTTGTACCCTGGACCCCGGTGGGTGTGCTCCTTTTAAAGGGGTTGGGAGGGACTTCGAGCCACGCCCAAGCACCGCCCCCTTGAGTTTTCCTATTTCTATTGGTTGTTGCACTAAACTCCACCTCCACCCCCGCCGGCAGTTCGAAGTTTAAAAAAAGTCCCACCCCTCGCCCCCCCCATCACTGCCCCCCCCCGCCAGAAAGTAAGGAATGGAATAAAGATATTTCCTAGGGGCTTCTCTTTTCAACTTTACCAGCCTTCCGTTTACCCGCTTAGCCCTCAAATCCCTGTACACCCACCATCCTGGATCCCGCCCCAGACTCCTCAGGCTGCCCATCCAGGTCTAACCAGTGGTTGCACCAACCGTGGGCACCACGCGTCCGGACCCTCGTGGTGAAGCCTCAGAGATTAAAGAGAAAAGAACAGGGCATCATGGGAAATGGAGTTCTCCATTCAAAGTGCTAAAAAACGCGCCAACTGGCAACCCCCCCCCTTCTTCCCCCCCCCACCGTGGATGGGAGGATGGGGGTTGATGTCCACAGAGCACTTCTTTTACCTCCTTGTGTTCCCCAATAACCCGCCCGTCAAACATGCTTGTTTCATGGGGGAAGGAAGGGGGGCTCAGGAGGGAAGGGAAGCCCAAGTCGTCCATTCGCCCCCGCCCACCCCCCACGCTGTCTCCCACTGGGACAAACTGCAAGAGCTGGGCTTGGGGTGGGGGAAGCGAAGAGTATCGTCTCCTATAGTCCCAGCTCTTCACTTAAAGGGAGATGGGAGATAAGAGTGCCCTATCCCAACCCCGTGCCCACAATCGAGGCATACTTTGGACCAGTTCCTTTGGTGCAATACAGGTAGAAAGTCTCCTTGTCCCCTGACCATTTCCCGTTTTTCTGCTCTCCTGGTGGTAGAGTGGAAGCCTCCCTAGTCTTGGCCGCATGCAGGGCGAGACGAGGTGGGGCGAGGCTAGGCTCCAATCGGACCTCAAGGGGAGAGAGGGAGTGGGAAAAATGCTTGGAAACTTCCACGTGGGGCATCTCTACAGATACCTGAGGATGACAAGAAGGCTAAAGAAGGCTGCAAGGCTGGGGGAGGGGGCCAAGGCTCCCCCAGCCGGATACTCCTTCCCACCAGTCCCTGAGAGGGCTGGGTGGGGCGGAATGGAGATCAGACCGTCCGGCTCCCAAGTGTCTTCCTCTTGCAACTGCCCCTTCTAAGCTCCTGCCTTCCTTTAGCCATATCTCCCAGGAGAAGCTGCGCCCCCCCCCCTTGCCTTTACGAGCTAGAAAGGAACCAAGTTTGCTCCCGACCACCCATTCCTCACTGGGATTTAGGGTAGAACCCTCCTCATCCCACCAAACAGGAGAAAAAAGGAGAAAACCCCCTTTCGTCCTTTCGTCCCCTTTACCCTGAAGAGAGGTGAGAGCAGTCCGCTGGCATGCTTTCTCGCTCTTCTGGCCCTAAGGGTTAAAGGGGATAAGGGGAGCTACTACTGTGTCTGGTCCCTGCCCAGTGGCCAGGGTGCCTGAGCTGCCGCCGCCGCCGTCGCCGCTGCTACTGCTGCTCCAGGAGCTGCTGGCCCTCTGCCAGGCGCTGCATGCACGCTTCGACCTTCTCTTCCCTCCTCCTCCTCCTCATCCTCCTCCTCCTGTAGCTGCTGCAAAGCACATGAGACTACGACTCCCAAAGTGCCCTCGGGACGGACCAGCCTGGGCGCATGCGCGCCACCGCCCCTCCTCAACACTGCCGCTGTCCCAAGGCCCCGGAGGAAGGAGAAAAGATGTTACATGTAATACATATCTAGATATACAGACACACATATGCATGCACGTGTAGGTTTTGACCTCGGTTGCCACAGTTACAGTACTAAGGGAGCTGTCCCTTCCCGCCTTTCCCTCTAATTCACACATCCACACCCAGGGCAGGGTGTCTTGGCTACAGTCTTGAATGGTAGTAGCACACGCGCGGGCACACACGCGCGCACACGCACATACACACAATTAAATAAAAGGAAGCCTCCCTGCAGATGATCTGGTGTCCTCTGCTTGCACCACCATCGCTTCAAGGCCAAAGAGAAAAAGGAAGTGCAGGCGAGCTGCAGAAGACTGGTGGCCCTCCAAGGAGATCGATAGGTTACTTGCTTTTCCAAAAATAAAACCTAAAAGGCTCCTACCTCCCGCCGCACCCCCCCCCCCACACACACACAACTCCACTCCACACACGTCCTTTAACTACTGCGGCTTGCCTTTGCCAGGGAGGATGCTGGTGCCCACCTTGTCCATAGTATGTATCTTTACCTAACAGCAGGCTCTGGAGGGGGACGAGACTGAGATTTGGCCAACCGTCCCAAAAAGGTGGGTTTGAGGGCACTGGGTAAAGTTTAGCTGAGGCTGTTAATCTGGGAGCGAGGGGAAAGGAGTAGAGGAAGGAAAGAGGTGGGTGTGTATGAAGGGCAGAAGCAGGGAAGGAGAAAGGATGCAGCAGGACCAACCCTCCCCCCCCCCCCCCCCCCCCCCATTGTTACTGCGGTTGCTGGTTGCAGCACCGAAATCCAACCAGCGGGCAAGGGCGCCATGTGAGCCTCCAACGGCAGAAGCGGTCGCGGAAGAAAGCACGTTATCCCCGAAGGCTGCCCCCCCCTTTTTCCTCCCAACTCTCCTACCCAGAGATCCAACCTGGAAACCTACATCCACTCAGAAGTTAGTACCCAAAACCCAAAATTGAAATCCCAGGGAGGGAGCACTCCTACAGGTGGGCTTACATCTACTGCATTATAAAAATAAAAAAAAAAAATTAAAAAAAGGCGTTACTTTGAGCGGCACACACATCCACTAAGGCATCTGGCAGATGCTTTAGGCAAAACTATGTATCCTGAAATCAACGCCCCCCCCTTCGCCCCCCACCAGATCCTGCCGGTGAGGCTGCACTGACTGCAATGCAACTTTCAGCCTTTCATGGTAAAGATCAGCATTGGGAAGAAGGCGGGAGGGACGGGGGGAGAAAAGTAATGATACAAACCTTTTTTTAAAAAAATGTAAGATAAACGCATTACCTTTTAACTTGCGTAAAACCCAGAGTAAAAAAATAAATAAATAAAAATAAATTTTAAAAAGGAGGGTTTTGTTTTGTTTTTTTTATGAAAGTGGCGCGAAGACAATATCATGTGATCCAACCCCAGGGCGTCTCCTTCCCCTTTTAACAACCAGAAGAGACAGAGACAGAGGGAACAGAGAGAGACAGAGACACAGAGAGAACAGAAAAAAGAAACCGAAAAGAGATGATAAGGAAAAAGAATAGAAGAAAGTTGAGGGGGGGGGGGGAAGAGTGAGAGCTGACTGAGAGGAAAAACAGAAAAAGGGGGAGAGAAGAGAAAGCTGGGGGGGGGGTTACATCCGCTCCTCACACAATTAGCATAATTAATTGTGTCCTGCAGCTGCATTCGGAGCCCTCTGGTCAATGGAAGTAAACATCCCCTATTATCACAAAGAAGACCCATTACTCTGATTTTGGAAAAAGGTTCACACGCAAAAATTACTTATCAAAAGTCCTAATTTCACACTTTCAAAATGTACATGGGTTTGGTTTCCGAGGAAGGAAGAACAAAGGAAAAATTAAATAAATCAGAAAGCAGAATAAGCAAATAGCTTTCAAAGATATGAAAATGATCTTCAGAAAGTGACATTTCGCTGGCTTTAAATGGTCTGAAAGTTTTAAAAACATTGCCTTGATGCTTCTTAACCAAGAGCATTCTCATGCCCTCAAGGACGCCCCCTCCTTCTCCTCTGAGCCTAAAACAATACCCAGAATCAAGTATTTTGACATAGCTTTATCAGGGTGATTTTAATGTTATTTATTGTTTCAAAGCAGATGTCAACACATAATAATTAGATCAAGTTTACAATTGGTAGAAACTGTTTGCTCTTTATGTAAGTTGAGTAATTGTCTATCAGGACAGCCCCTACTATGATTTTCAAAAGTAAAATACTTAGGTTTATTTTTTACTCTAGGAAATCACGAAGTAATTCTCTTTTGTCTTTTTTAAGAGGTTTTTGAAAAAGTAATGATCAGCCAAAATATTTGGAGAATGAAAAACCTGGAGAACAAAGCATTTCTCTAGCCTCCTTTCACCCCCCCACCCCCTCCCAAAGGGTTCAGAATAACTAACAGCCCAAAGAAAAGCACGTGACTCCTTCATGCTTTAAAACTTGTGGTCATGCTGAGGCTAAAAGCTAAGAGCTTGTGACCCCTCAACCCCTCTCCCCTCCCCCAGACCAGAGCCCAAGGCTTAAGGCGATGGGCTCCCACCAGGCTTCTGCCAGCTCCCTCGTATTGTGAAGGAAACAATACCTTAAGCACTCAGCAGAGTAAAGGAAAAGCCCTCATGTCATGTTACATACGTTGAAGCAGATTGTACAGAATCGAAATATATTTATGTTTACTAACATGTGTTCACTCAGAACCCCAGATGTTCCATTAGGAAGTGAATTTAACATTTGATCTCTGAAAATAATTACCAAAACTCCTTTACAGCCTGGCTTAAATGGGAGGGGGTGGTGGTGGAGAATCTGCTTTTTCTTCTGTGGGCTTTGATTCTCACCCCAATTGAATTTCATTTTATTTTCTGACATAAGGGGGGAGGGGAAGAGTAAGATAAAGTACTCTGAAAATAAAGATTTTTCCAAAGTGTTGCCTGGAAGTTTGTGGTCCTTGAATTTGATCCACACATTTTAGTTGTATTGACAAAAAAAACCCAAAACAAAACAAAAAAAAAAACAACCAAGCAATTTTAAAGAGATTTTATTTTTAGCACTTTGAAAGATATCAATCGTTAAATATTTCCACCCAATTGAGGAATCATTTCACTTAATTTAGAAATATTAGGTACCTCTATTAACCCTAATGATTGGTATCTTAGAACAAAAAGGTCCCCATGGAGACAAGAAAGCAATCTAAGAGTATTATGTTTCTTGCAGGGTTAGAATGGAGCTTTTGTTCAGAGTATATTTACTACTTTTAGATTTCTTTTCTAAATTCTAGAGTGGAGTTCTTTCTCATTTTAGGCTTGCATAGCTTTAGAATTTCTGTGTGGTGGGAGGGGCAGGAGGGGGGTTAATGTATGCATGGTGTGAGTGTGTGTGTATGTGAGAGAGAGAGAGAGAGAGAGGTTTTGTGTGTCTGTGTGTACATTCTTGTGTGTGTGTGTGTGTGTGTGTGAGAGAGAGAGAGAGAGAGAGAGAGAGAGAGAGAGAGAGAGAGAGAGAGAGAGAGAGAGAGAGAGAGAGAGAGAGAGAGGCCTGAAACAAAGCAACGATATCAGAATACTGAACAAGATGGGAAGGCTTTTCAGGGAAACATATTTCAAATGTTATTTGTATTTGATCCAATAGGAGGAATTGAAATGTCATTAAGTCAAGTAGAGATCTATGATCTTAGAGTCCTAAGAAAAGCTTAGAGTTTAGAGTTTTAGGAATAGGAAATGCTTCTCTAAGACATTTCATAAATGGATTTTTAATTCGTTTACATTTCAGATGGCAAGTCTTCTGAGAACTCAAATTGGAGGAAATAAAAGTGAATTCAGATTTTCTAAACAAGCCTTCACTTGTTTTTGAAAACTTAGCCCCCCAAATGTAAAGGAAATTGATAATAGAGGTAAGTAATTTCTTTACATAAACTATGAGAAACTAAAACTGATCCCAAATGAAAGAGTGCCAGTGCTAGTGGAAAAAAAAAAAAGGTATGATCAATAAACTGGTCCTATGGGAAAAGTGGGAAAAGAGGAAATTTTGACAATTGTTTATGGCTTAGCTATTCTAATTTAGTATAAATAATCTAGAAATCGAGATGTGTAAGTTAATATGAAGTTTAGCCTGAGAAGGTCAAGCAGTGAGGGGAAAAAGGAACCTTCTTTCTGAAATGTAATAGGATTAAGGAACACATTTTAATCACTTTCATTGGTATTTTTTCCCTCTCCCACCTAGGGCATACTGAAATTCTTTTGCAGTCTAAGTGGGTTTAAATGAAGTCTGTTGATGGGGCATCATTAACAAATAATTTCTAACAATTATTTACCAACATTGGAAAGATGCTTCGTGACCTGTGATCTCCATATATAGGAAAAGAATTCTTTCTGAATACTGACTCTCCTACCTTTGAAACAGTAGAACAAGTGGGCACTGAAGTGATTCACTGTTGAGATTAAGTGGTGTTAAGGGGACTTTTACACTCTGAAACACTTTGATTTTCCTATTTATGTGACTTAAAAGTGGAACTTCTGGTATTGGGAACCATAAAACTGCAAGGCAAGTGCAGTCCCCTAATCAAAGACAAGGCCAGTTGACAGCTATAAAATACAAGCATTGGACACACATTGTTTTTTTTGTTCCATTTAGTTGGACTAAGTTCACTGGAGGAAAAGTACTTTTTGCACCATTAGATTTTCTTTCTTAACGAAATTTCCCATTAAGGAATGGCCAGCCTGTAAGATGGGAGGGTCTTTTTTCAATCTGCATTTCAAAAAACTTATCCATGACAAATTTGTTTTTCTTTATAAAGCTAGCAAACCAGGCTAGCTTCAAATAATCCTAGACCCCATTTTTACCCTTAGCCTCCTTAAATGGGTTAATATTTCCAATGTTATCACTAAGAAGTTTGATGTGGATTTCCTAATCAAAACCTGTGAAGCTTCATTTAAATGGTCTCTTGGCTCTAAAAGTATGCTAATTTTATGCCACGTATCGAGAAAGCATGTGAGGTTTTGTTTTGTTTTGTTTTGTTTCCCATGCTTCTCTGTTTTCTCCTCAAAACTCAAGTCACTTTTCCCTTGCTTTGTACTGCCTTGGTAGGCTCTGAAGATTGTCTTTTAGCTGTCCCCAGCCTTAGATTCTAGCAGGAAGTAGAGCCATTATTGTCTGGCTTTTTTAAACTTGCTGAGGAGGAACTCAGTGAAATGACTTGAATTATCCAGATGTATGAAAGGACAGCAAAGAGAGTTAACTGACGGGCTACACGCACATATGCATCTACCATCAAAATGAGAGCTGTTGTTTTGTCAAAACAAATTCAGCTTGCCTTACTTGGGAAACTCTTCAGAGCCCTTGCTAGAAAAGAACAAGATTAATTAATGGATCAGGAAGCAAACACAGAAGACAGCAGTTCAATTGTTTTTCAATTTATGTTTCTGTTTGAAGTTATTTTGTCTTCATATATTTTTATTCTCTCAGAAAATAACCAGTTCATCTCATCTTCTTTTGTTTAATTTTCAATCCTTGAAATTTACCTATTTAAAAAAATAAATTTGACATCCCTAAGAAAAAGTGATCCTTCCTAATTCAATATAATTTTTAGCTACTAAAAGTCTTAAAAGTAAAGCACTTTCCCCCCTGGGACTTAACAGGTCATCAGCATCATATTTGAATTCAGGTATCTAGTAGATCTCTGAAAAGTAATCTACTTAAATATAATACTTCTAATTCTAAATATAAAAACTTCTTAACTAAGTTTCAGAATATAATAGGGTTTTATGAACTGCCTTAAGAATTAAGGCTATATGCTAGCTGAAACAAAAGCAAATTCAAAAATGATATTAAAGATTTATTTTATTTTTTAATTATTCTGCCTGTCTAAAATGTATTTGGCTTTTCCCTGGGAAGTTATTAAAGATAATAAAGCATTCAAAATACAGAGCATGCCCCCCCTTTTTCTTGGAGGGGGATGGATGTTTACTTTTCTTTTTTCAGAAACACAAAGACAAGAGTACTAGTGTTGACGTGACACTTTTGGAATAGAACCTTTGATTAACCTAGAAATCTCTTTCACATGTTTTATCCATCATTGTCCTGTCACCTTTACCTTTATGTCCTCAGATTGGGCTTGCCACTTAAATTTTAAAAAGAAAGGATGAAAACCATCAGAAATGGAATATATATTCATTTGAATAGCATGTGCTAGTAGGCTTGTGATTCTTTCAGTAAGATATAAAACCCCTACATCTCAATACTTTGTAACCAATTCATCATTTTAGTTCTCCTTACTTCCTTTAGTCTGATTCTGTACATTTTGAACATTGGAGTGGGTCATTCATTCTATTCTTGGAAAAACAAACTCACTATTCTGTCAGTACCCTATCAAATATCCGCTTTTTGTACATCTATTCCTGACTATGCCTCATATTCAAGAATATGATTGACCTTAAATTCATTCTTTCCAAAGAAAGAATTCAGAAATGATGCCTGGATCTGCTGAAACTGACTGTCTCTCCGAATAATCAGCCCCCAAGAAATTGTATAAGACCTTTCCCTATCAATGGGATCTCTCAGCTAACAAAGGCAAGAACTAATTATTCTTTTCCAATATTATTCCTACCGACTAGTTATCCCTTTCCTCATTAAACTTAAAAGAACTCTCATTCCCAGTAACTCTATGTAGTAAGCACCTTATAATTCCACTGGAAAGGAAATTACAAATATTTGAGATCATGCATTTATTGGGCTTTTGCTTCTGTACTAAGTTTAAAAATGAGACATTTTATTTGTCATTTGAAAATTCTGAGCATTCATTTTCTTTCCCACTCACATTTACCTTGGTCTATGCCCTTAGTTTTCCAATAGCTCACACTATTGACAGTTGATATCCATCATGCTTTGTATACTCATTTCTCTATTTTTGTTGGATGCCTCTGTCCAGATCTGAAAGTAGTTTCATAAAAACGCAGAGACTACTAAGTCAAAATACTCTGAATTAAATGTCTGAATTAAATTTTGCTAAATCATTGATAATGTTATATATTTTCAATGTATTGATATTACTATATATTTATAATTGGGTATTATGTATGCACAGAGAAGGAGAAAGAGAGAAGGAGAAGGAGAGGGAAAGGAAGAGAGAGAGAGAGAGAGAGAGAGAGAGAGAGAGAGAGAGAGAGAGAGAGAGAGAGAGAGAACTACTATTTGGCGAGTTGTCAGTTTCTTTTAAAAAGTCCTTCTAAATTTCAAGTTTGTCTGAAAACAGAATTAACTTGTGAAATAAATCACTGCTTCATCAGCACTAATTGCATGAAGAAATACTTTTCTACATAAGGCATAATGTCTGACATCTATTAGGGGCATACTCAATGCTTGTTAATTGATGGATCAATTTTGAAGAAAAATTTGATCCCACTTTTTAGACTAGCCATTTAAAATTGTGGAAATTCTCCCTTATTAATTTAACAATTTATGAGAGGTATCTCTGGAGGAGAAAATGAGGCTGGTGACCTTGCACAGCCCTCCCTCCCTCAAATCAAAGTCACCTGCAAAGTCATGTCGTTTTCTCCCTGATGTCATGGTCCTCTTAGAGAATGAAAGACAAACACAACAACAATTTATGATGAGTAGAAATCATTTTCTGATATTTTGATGCAACCTTATTTTAGC
Organism: Notamacropus eugenii; assembly: GCF_028372415.1. NCBI lineage: Eukaryota > Metazoa > Chordata > Mammalia > Diprotodontia > Macropodidae > Notamacropus > Notamacropus eugenii. The sequence continues at coordinate 56,068,258 of NC_092879.1, forward strand.
TTTATAATGTACCACTTCTCATCCTTTTCCTTGAAAACATCCAGGCATTTAAAAAGAGAATATAAGCCTTAGGATGTCAGGGTCTGGGTTTTTTTTTTTTTTTTTGAAGGTAAGACCATAAAATGCCATAGTAAGAGAATTTCTTTAAGGGAACCTTAGAACTCTCCTGCTGCAACCAACTCATTTTACAGATAAGTAAATTGAGGTTTATCGAAGAAAAATCCCTTATTTTTAATCCCACAGTCAGTTGGTGGCAGCGTCAGACTAGAACTCAGGTTTTTTGCCTTCCAGGACACCTCAGCATGTCCTCTCTTCATTTATCTACTGTTATCCATTCAACAGACACTTCTGAAACATGTGGCAGGCACTGTACTGGGTGCTGGAGGATGATAAAATGACAAAAACCAAAGCAGTCCCTGTCCTTCAGGACTTTACAATATGTAGATATTTGAGAGGCAGCAGGTCATAGTGGATAGAAAGTAAAGAAGCTCTGAGTTCATTTCCTCTGACACAAATGGACTGTGTGACCCTGAGCAAGTCATTTAACTTCTCTGTGCTCTTGGCACTAAGATTATAAATTGCAGAAAAAGTGACAACTTGTGCTGGTCAAGTTTCCTCATCTGAAAGTTCCTTTTATTGATGAAATCACTGGTCCAGTTGCCCACTCCGAAGATACCAAGTAATTTCATTCCAAGAGAGGGTACTAACAACCTGGAGGGGGAATACAGATGGACCTCCTGGAGGAGGTGACAGGAGCTGAGTCTTGAAGGAAGTTAAGGATTCTAGAAGGTGGAATGCGGAGGAAGCAGATTTCAGGCATGAGGACCAGCCTATGCAAAAGTGAGGGACATGGATGGTCCTGTATGGGGAATAGCAAATAAGCCAGTTGGCCCCTTTACATTGCAACGTCTCAAGAGTTCCACAAGTTTAGGAAGATAGGAATGCTTAGGGGAAATGGACAGCTCTTTCTCCTTTAACAGTTGCCTTGCCTCTTACCATGTATTCCTCAAACTGTTGGTTCAAAATCCCCAGGGATATCTATCCTAAAGGAGGACTGATGTGAAGCAGGGTGTACAATGAATCAGAGCTGTAGACCCCTGCCTAAGAGCTAATCAGTGAATGGCCACGTTGGGCTGAAGGCTCATGAACTGGCCAAGCCTCCTCCATCTTCCTTGAAATTCTACCCTCCAGTCCTTTTAAGGCATGAGAAAACCTCTAAACCTTGAAGGGCAAAAAGGAGAAAAAGGAAGAAGAGGGAGTCTTTCCTTGATTTCTTCAGCTGCAACAAACACTATATTGCATTAAGAGGAGTAAGTCGTTAATGAGATTTCATAGCTTCAATAGTTTAATGGATCTGGACTCCCAGCCAGGTGGGTATTTCCTTCTTTGAGTGGATAGTCCCTCCTTTAGTCCAAATAGTCACCCATCCTTGCCTTCACATCTTTGGAGATTCTTGTCTATGTTCTGGATAGAGAACTGGTCCTGGAGCAAGGAGGAACTGAGTTCAAGTTTAACCTCTAATACAAAACTGACTGTGTGACCCTGGACAAGTCACTTAACCTCTAGGCAACTCAGTAAGACTAGAAATTTCGGAGAAGATGCTGACCTGCGTTGGTAAAGGGAATATCCTCCCCTGGGAATTCACTATACCAGGAAAATCCCAGGTCCAGTCCCTGTTTGTTTTCTTCAATAGAACCTCCACTGAAAATTCACCCAATGTCCTCTATGTGTTTTTACATTTTGAGGGTACTAGGAGAGCACTGAAGCTCTGTTCTCCTGAACCCCACCCCCTTTTTAAATCACCTCCTTTTTTTAAATCATAATTTAGTGATGGTGTAAAGAGTGGCAGCTATCCTGGTGGAAAGAAGTGTAGACTGAAAGCTTGATCTGAATTTTGCATGACCTCATGTTGCTGTGACACCTTGGGCAGGTTACCTCCCCTTCCCAAGATACTTCATAAATGCTTGTTGACAGATTACATAATCGATGCTCCTTCCCTGGTTTCGAGCCATAGCAGGATCATGGTAGGTGAGGTGGGGAGCTGGATGTTGGGTTGCTGATGTAGTTGTTGCTTGCTTGGAGGAATTTTGTGAAGCTCAGGTTGGGTATTCACAGCTGAAAAAGCTGGGGAACCATCTCAGAGCCAGGAGAACAGGGTGCTTGGAAAACACTTAGTCTTAGAGTGCCTCTGATGACTTTAGCAAGTCCTTCCCAATTGCCTTACTCCATTTTCAAGTTTCATCTAGTTTCCTGCATTTCTAATCAAATCTTCATATGTGTGTGTGTGTGTGTGTGTGTATGGGTGTGTGCATATGTACATATATGTGTGTATACATATATAAAGGGAATATATATTCATATATGTATGTATATATATATATATATTAATACCTGTTATGTCTCCAGGCTGGAAGAAACTATCTAGGTGATGGAAGACTAGAAATGTGTCATCTATCCCTTTCACTAATGAGAACTGGGAGCTAGGAAGGCAGCTAGCTAGCTTTACAAAGACCTTTTCTCTCATGATCACCCTGTCTGTGCCTTCTGCTTAGCCAAAGGCCTGAGGACACATAGGGATTTGGAAGAGGCCTCTTTGAAAGGGCACTGAGCAGAGGCCAGAAGGGCAGCTATAGGTCTGGTTTTGAGAAAGAAAATTTGCCGTGGGGCATCTTGGCCTTTGGGGGCCCTGATGGGAAGCACTGGCTGGGTCAGATTTCTCCAAGTAGATACTGGAGACTTTGATGGGGGATGGGGAAGGAGGAAGGGAAAAGAGAGCTCCAGCCTGTCAGGTCAGGTTGGCCCTTACCTCTAGTCAGCAAAATCAGCCCTAGGGTCCTCTTCATGCTTTAGACAGCAGTGGGATGTTAAGATGCACGGAGGTCAGACTAGAGGGTAAGAAGGAGGTAGGAGCTGATTATCACTAGAGCCTGATGCCTGGGCTGCAGAAGTAGGGTAAAGGTCAAGACTAAGGGAGGTATGGGCCTTGAGGAAGATGAAACACAACGGGGTGGACATTCCTGTCTATTTCTACCCCACTTCTGCCTGTCCCTTCTCTTCTGAACTCCATCCTTCCCTCTATCCCTATATCTGTCTTATCTCCTCCATCCAGGCCTCAATTCATCCTGATGTCCATCCCATCTTCCACAATCCCAATCTCCAGCCCACCTCTCTGCCAACAAGCCTCAGTTCCTCCCTGCCTCGGTCCCCATAACCCCTCGTCTTGAGGTCACCTGCCTCTCTACAGCCAGGCCTCAGTCTCTCCAGATATCTACCCTACCTATCTTTGCTTGGCGCATCTGTTCTGAACTCTACCCTTCCCTCTGTCTGTGCCTCCACCTCATGCCTGGAGTGAAGGTCAAGGTGAAGGGATGGAGTTTGAGAGAGGAATAAAGTCAGAGTAGATCTATGTTGGGAGAGACAAAGGTCTGTACTGAAGGCAGGGTTGGGACATAGAGAGCCTGGTGGAGGTGGACATGTCAAAATGGATGAGGCACTGGGGGGTCAAGATAAAAGTTGAGGCAGTGGTTCAGGAGGACTAGAGGTCATCTTGTCTACAACCACCCTTGATTTGGAAGTTCAAGATTGAAAAAAAACACAAAGTGGGTGCTGCAGTGGTTGAGAGTTCTGAGAAGGCCAAAGATGGGCTAAGCTGCAAAGCTGGAGTGAGCTAGGATTCTGTCTCTGGGAAGAGATTATTGGAGTAGCTAGTGGTTGGTGGGAATGGGAGACCAGAATTAAGCAGTGACCATGTATCTGGGAGCAACAGAAATGAGGAGGGGACCCCCCCTCCAACTATTTACTGTTTCTGCCTGGTAATGGAAGGTTCCAGAACCTTAAGGATAGGTAAGAGGGATATCAATGCTGGGAAGAGGCATTGTGACCCATGGCCGTGATAGGGAGGAAGACAGAAGTGAGGGAATAACCAAGTTATGATTCTCCAGCAACAGTCAGTACTTTGTTGTTATAATAAAAAAAAATTACTGACATTTTACATAGTTTTAAAGTAAGAATATAAAAGCAAGTGCAAAAAGTAACCTTTTGTGTGTCCTGGACCATTTTGGCACTTTGGTGAAGACTTAGGGACTCCTCAGAATAATCATTTTCAATACATAAAATAAAGGCCATAGGTCTACAAAGGGAACGAATTATATTGAAATATACTTAGCAAATATTTTTAAAGCCCAAGTTTGCCGATCCCCAGGCTAAGCACCCCTACTTTAAAATGTATAAAATCCTTTAAACATATTATCTTAATTGATCCTTACAATTCTGTGGGATAGACAATTCAAGTATCATACAAACAACCCATTTTAAGAATTGGAGAAACTGAGACTCAGTGTGAAGGAATGATTTGCCCACTGGCACCTGCATGAGACCAGAATTTTTGGTGATGTGGAATAATGGGCCACATTCTGTTCCTCTGTATAGTGAGCTGGCTGGACTGCACAGGGACATTAGGGTGTGGTGAAAAGACTGGTGGATCTAGTTAGACCACCTAGGTTCATATCTTGGGTCTGGTACTTACTGCCTTCTTGACCTTGGATAAGTCACTTACCCTGGACTATATCTATGGAATGCATAGTAGATTGAGAAGGTAGGAAGAAGGTAGAAAGTGGGAGAGGGTGGCAAGAATGCCTGCCTTTAACTACCTGAGTGACCCTGGGAAAGTCCTTTCCCTTGGAAGGGCTGCAATTTCCTCTTATGCAAAATTAGGGGTTTAGAGTAGTTAATCTCTAAATTCCCGTTCTTTTCTAAATTTATTAAGGCCCTCCCAGCTCTATGACTTTCTTCCTTTGCTTCTTCTTCCTCTAAGAAACTTTGTGAGAAATATTTAGTAGGGACTCAGTTGAATTCTATTCAAACTGTGCAAACAGCTTTATATGAAGGAAAGCTACCAGCCTCATCCTTTTACAGCCTAATTTTCTTTAAGCACCATTAAAACCCCCTAGCAGAAAGTGATCAAACTAGCTTGGCAGGGAGAAGGAGCATTCTATTCATTCTCTTTTGGCCAACCACTTGAGAAGCAAACAGCTCATACAGATTGTTTCAATAATAAACTTACAGTCACTTGGACCCTTCCTTCAGGTACTTCCTGAAGTAGAGACAAGTTCTGTGTGGCATGTGGAAATATATTTCACTCAGTAGAAACCAAAAGGCATTCCAAATAGCTTTCTAATGGAGATGACTTTTGATGCTCAATACTTCTGGCTTTGAAAAATTGATCAGGAGACCGCTCATATGATCAAGTGTCTTTATTCTGTGCATGTGGGACATTATGTAATAACTCGATCAATTCTTTGTTTTAAATTAGTTTTTATTGATGTCTTTTTTGATTTATTTGGAGGAAAAAATTGTTATAATTTCTCCTTGTACCCCTTCCTCTCCCAGAAAGCCATCCCATATAACAAATAGTACAGGGTACCCAAAAGTCTTAGTGTAGGTTTAAGCCTGAATGAGCTTTAAAAAGACTTTGGGCACCACCATGTATTTTGAAGGACAATAAAAGAAAAAGACAAAGGAAAAAAATCAGCATAACTGATCAATAAGGTTAATTTAAATGAAAAGGAAAAGGTTTATTGCGCAGCTGGGTGGCACTGCAGTGGATAGAATGCCCGGCCTGCAGTCAGAAAAACTCATCTTCCCGGGCTCAAATCCAGCCTCAGACACATTGAGCAAGTCATTTCAGCCTGTTTGCCTCAGTTTCCTCATCTGTAAAACCAGCTGGAGAAGGAAATGGTAAACCACTCCAGTATCCTTGCAAAGAAAATCCCAAATCAGGTCGCAAAGAGACAGGCAAAACTGAAATGACACAGAAACAACATAATGTTTATGAACTCATAGCCTTTCTTGGAGCTGAAAGAATGTTTTTAGATGAATGTTTTTAAATGCATAAAATAAAATACGCAGGATTCCAAAGGAAAATAATTATACTGAAATATAGCTATCAAAATATTTTTTAAAAAAATTCACAGACCCTGGGGGAAAAAAACTCTTGTGTTAACATTTGTAAAGTGATTTACATATGCTATTTCATTATTACAAATGCCTCATTTTCACCAGAAGTTAACTGAAGCTCAGAGAGATGGAGTGAGGTCACTTTAGAGATGACCCGATTCAACCCAGTCATTTTCCTCAGGAAGTCCCTAGCACATAATAGGTGCTTGAAAAATGCTTGCTGAATTCAAGTGATAGGACTTGCCACTTTATGAAGCAAGTAATTGACAGAGCTGATACACGAAGCCAGGTCTCTTAACTCCATTGCTCTGACAGGGTGACAGTGGCAAGAGTACTGGCCTTGGAGTGAGGAAGGTCTGAGCTCACCAGCTGTGTGACAATGGGCAAATTACTAAACCTCTCTGAGCCTCCGTTTTCCTCTCTGTAAACGGAGAGAAACAATACCTATAGTATCTCTCTGATATAGCTATTGTGAAGTTCAAATAAGATTACCTATATAAAGTGCTTTGCAAACTTTCAAGCACTATGGAGATCTCAGCTATCGTTACTACACTTTGCCAAATAGATAATAATTAATATTTCTCTAGCTTCTAAGGTTTACAGAGCATTTTGAGGGTGGTATGTGATCTCATTGGAGCCTCAGGGCCACCCAATGAGGTAAAAAGTGAATGGGTTATTGTTCCCATTTTCCAGATGAGGAAGCTGAACTCAGAGATAAGACTTTCTCAATATTCCTGAACCTCAGTTTCCTTCTTTGTAAAACGAGGAGATTGGACTAGGTGGGCTCTGAGGTTTCAGTTATAAATCTATTCGCTCATGACCTACACAGCTAGTAAATGCTAGGGTCAAGATTTGAACTCATGTCTTCATCTTCCTCACTCCAAAGCCAAACCGCCATGCCCAACACTGGCTTATATCTCAGTGACAATCTATACGCTTGGATGCTATCCCTCACCACAACTCCAGAAATGAAATCCATTGCTTTTCCAAATAACTTCCTGTAATTTTTTTTCACCACTTTGCATTGTAGCATGTACCAAAACTTTCTGATGGACTACTGAAACTATTGTTGACATGCAGAGACAGAAAACAAGATGGTAACGAAATTGCTCCAGGTACAGGTGAAGGCTGAGTTAACTATTGGGTGAGGTTTCTGGCGGGTAGAAAGTCTGTTTAGGTTTCTTAGAATGTAGTGGCCACTTTGGAGAGGACCTACTGGCACACCTTCTGCAAATGAATAACGTCAGGAAAGAAGTCATAGAGTCTTGTATATAAAAGGCTCTGTTCACAAAACCACAAGTTAGTTCCTGGAAGCGGTGACTGTCAAAAAAAGGATGTGGTATAAATAACATCGAGTTTATGTACCTTGGCCAACAAAGAGGGGTTTTGTTGACTTTTGCCTCCTACAGGATAAAAAAAAAATGAACAGGAGACTACATTCTTGTTGTAAAAGTGACTCTGGACATCCTGAAGGCATCAGACATGGACAAGGGCTCATCAGCTCTGGCAGGCTTGACATTATTCAGGAAAAATAAATATGCTTTACCAGTCATTTGGGGGAAATCAGGCACCAAAGGCACTAGTAAGTAAAGATTAACATAAACGTTATTTTAGGCATTGACTTTAGATGAAACGAATCATGGTTTATTTTTATTTTTTGGAGGCAGAAAAATCCAAAGAAAGAGCTTGGTGTTGGGAAGAATAAGCTGTAGATTCCACTCTACACTAGTGGGGTGACCTTGGGGGAATAAGGCATTTAGCTTCTCCGAGGGACCTTTTAGGTAAATGGAGAATCACAATACCCACTCAATATACCTCCCACAGTTAGGAGGAACGAGAACCCCACCAGGGGACAATCGCCAACAAACTACTTGGTAACCTTAATGCATTAGACACAAGCCAGCTTTGGCCACAGGAAGTGCTTTGAGGATTTTCAATTTGCCTAGAAATTGCATTTTCCATAAGATTGAAGGGAATAAGTCAGCAATTCACCTGCCTTCCCAAACTGGATTGTAACTTAAAATATACAAGTTCCTGCAGTCTCAAAATAGTTAGTTTTGGTTTCTGAGATAGACCTTGGGCTCAGCCTTTTGGGTCAGATCCTCCTTCTGGAGAAAACTGAGTTCGGAGCTCATAGTTGTCTAGAGTTCTTTGTTGACCAGACAGAGCCATTTTGAATTATTAAGAACCTGGGGCGTTTAAAAGACATTCTGTTTATCTTAGCAGTCTTTTTGATGGAAATGCAGGAATTTTCTTGGAAACAGGGATTTTATTGTGTTGCTTTAGGAGGCTGGGGGGGGGGGGGGGGGGGAGATAATCGTTTTCCATAGTGTTTCCCAGTGGTCAGATGCCCCCAAGGTCCAGAGAAGTACATTCTTTTGTTCTAAAATTCCATCTTAAAAAAAAAAAAAGGACCAAGGAAGGAAATCTCCATTGGTGACTTAAAGCCCGACTCCTAGGCAGGAGGCAGCTAAAGACATTTGGCTTTAAGATACATCTGAAAAGCATTCCATTCAGATAAATAGGAAGCCCATTAAACCACCAGGTTGTTCCTTCTATTATTGCTATCTCTGAGCCCGTTTTTTTTCCTCCAAAGTATGTTTTTACCACCCATATAAGGTAAGCTTGCCTTTTGTTACCAGGCCTGGGCACTTTAACATTGTACTCAGTAGTAAATTGCCACCTCCTGCCTTTTGTAAGTGGAATTTTCCTGACAAGAGATGTTGTTTTTCTACCGACACCAGATCTTGCACTCACTGAAACATAAACATTTAAAATGCTTTGTGTTTAAGCATTATGGTGTGTGTGTGTGTGTGTGTGTGTGTGTGTGTGTACACACTTATAATATATATAATATAAACTTTTCTAAATCAATAGCTAAACCTTTCAGAGAAAAGTTAATAACCAGTTTTGGTTCAAAGGCTTCCTATTCTTTTAAATGCCTCTTATTACTGGCTATCTGGAGCAGAAAATGTTCATTATTGTGTCTTGCTGCTTGAAAAAGCCTTGCTTTCCTAGAAGATGAATGGTTCCTCAGCTCCCCAATCAGAATGTGCAGAATTCCATGAAGGCTGAGAGTTTGACGGTACTATTACGAAGAACTCCAGCTTGAAAGTTTCATCAGTCTATTTGTTTCTGCAAAGTTGTTTTTTTTTAAAATCTTTCATCAAACAAGGAAGATGTGTGCCATCCTTCAGTTTGCCTTCCTACCTCTGAACTTTCTCTTTCTTCCGGCCAACTGATAGAAACTCAACTCTGCTCAGACTGAAGCTCATTAAACTTAAAGAAATTATTAAGGAAGAATATGGAACACACAATCCCCAAGTGTTAGAAATTGGCTAAGATTCCAAGAGGTCTCACATGGTGATGATTTGCATAAATAATAGTTCACAATTACATGGAAAGCACTTTCCTAGCAAAGTAGCGAAGGCATTATTGGCCTCACTTAACCAAGGAGCTGAAATCATTTGCCCACCATATAGCAGAGAAGGCACTTGGTCCCTGGGAAAGCCTCACATAGAATACATAAATACACATAAGATAGACCATATCTACATATCACACACACACACACATACATACATCAACAATGCAAGTGAATTTTGCCCCCAAATATTGTGGCTGTCTGCTAGTTGATCTATGCCAGGGGTAAGGAACCTGAAGCTGCAGGTTCCCCACCCCATTCTATGCTTTTCTCATTTGCCCTGAAATCATATTTACAGAAAAAGAGGTTTTTGAGGGCTCATGGCTATAATTAGCATGGAAACGTGGTCTCTTGACCTTGCGCTTTATAGTCTTAAAGTCTATCTTTTTTTCTCATTTAATCCTCACAACAACTGTGTAAAGAATATAGGGTGAGTTGATATTATTATCTCCATTTTAAATATGAAACTAAGGCCATCTTGTTTACATCACAGAATCACAGATTTAGAGCTAGAAGAGACCTTAGCGTCAATAAATCAAACATTTACTTCTTAAGCACTTACTATGTGCTAGGGGCTGTACATTGGGGATACAAGGAAAGTTAAAAAAAAAAAAAAAGTCCCTGCTTTCAAGGAGCTCACAATATGAGGGAGGGGAAAATATGCAAACAACTATGTACAAAGGAGACACAGACAAACTAAGTTGGAAATAATCTCAGAGAGAAGGCATTTAGCATTAAGGGAGATTGAGAAAGGCCTCCTGCAGAAGGTGAGAAGGTTGTAGTTGGAACTTAAAGGAAGCCAGATAGGGCAGGAGACAAGAAGCAGGAGAAAATTCCTGGTGTGGAGGATGGAGTGAAAGTGTGCTTAGAGGTCATCTGGTCCAGTCCCTTCAATGAGCCAATCAATCATTTATTAGGTGACTATTATGTGCCAGTCACCTTGCTAAGGAACACAGAGATAAAAGTGAAATAATCCCAGGTCTGTTCTAAATGAAAAGACAACGTGGACACAGATACAAACCAGAGTAATTGGAAGGATGGTGGAGTCCTTGACAGAAATAAAGAAGGTTGTAAGAGGAGGGGGTTTCGTCAAGTGGCTGCTCTACATTGAGTCATAGATGTTTTCCCAAATTATTCTGAACCTTTCAGATTTGTTATTTCTTATGGCACAACAACATCTCATTATATTCACACGCTCCAATTTGTTCAGACATTCTCCAGTAAATGGAAACTCATTTTGTTTCCAGTTTTGGGTTTTTTTGCCATTACAAAAAGCGATGTTATAAATCTTTGTGCATGTGAGACCTTTCCCTCTCTCTTGGAGATTTTGGGAGTATATAGAGAGTTTAATGACTTTTTTTAACTCTCATTTTATGAATGGGGAAACAAGGCCTACAGAAGATAAGTGACTTGACACTGGTACTATGTGGCAGAGCTCAAATTCAAACCCCGGGACTTTCTCAAATCCATAATTTAGTATGTTGTAGAGTTGAAATAATAGAAATCTGGCTTTTTACTAGACATAGTACTTTCCTGGCTAGCCTCCACTGCTGGCCACTCTTCTCCTTCACCTCAGCACATTGAGCCATGATGAGGAGTCACCATACTCCTTGCCAGGAATTCAGCTTCATGCTCCAAAGTTACGTGACCCAGTACAAAGTGTAATGATCAGCCACTTTCAGGCCCGCCTTCTGCAGCCCTCATCCCTCAGGAGCCTCTATTCCTTTGAGCTGCACATCATCTGTCTCTGACTGTCCAATTCTTTATTGTCATTTGCTGCTTCCTAGGTCACTCTCCCTCCAATCTCAAGGAGTTCAGTACTTGGCACACAGTCTTCCTCTCCATTCCAATCCTTACCCTCATATAGGATTTCAGTATTCCTCTTGGTGAACCCCAGAAACCTCCTGGCCTCCTAGTCATTTCATCAATCTCCTCAACCCCCATGATAATCCTATCTCTCCACTCTATCTCAGTTATTCAAAGGGATGGTCAAACCTTTGACTTCATTCCCCACCCCACTGCAAATTGTTCCACCTCCAAGATACCAAATTTTGCAATTTCTCTGCTCACAATCTCTTCTCCTTCCATTTCATCTAATTCCTCATTCCTCCCAAACCTCCTCTTTGTCTTAATCTTGACCTCTGTTCCCTCAGTGCTATCCCATTGTTTTTGTCCATCACCCCTATTAGGGATCACTTCCCTCCCTTCTCTGGATCATACCACCCTTCCACCGGAGTCTCAACTGAAGACCTACCCTCATACATTACATGGAAAGAAGAAGCCATTTCCTATGAGCTCTCTCTTCTCCCTTTTCTTATATCTTATATCATTCCCCTTTGTCTCCTCATTTACTCCAGTCTTATGATAAAATAGTCTTTCTTCTTGTTAAGGTCAACCTTTGATCCCATTTCCTCCCAGTTCCTTGGGCAAGTTGCCCTCATTCTCATGCCCCATCTTTCTCTAATTTTCAATATTTCTTTACGTACTGGTTCTTTCTCAAATGCCTCTAAGTGTCCCCCCATCCTTAATGACCCCTCATTTGATCCTGACATCCCCTCAGGATATCATCCTATATTACATCCCTCTCTTAGTCGAACTCTTTTAAAAAGTTGTCCACCCTCATTACCTCCATTTGCCTTTCGCTTCAAAACTCATTTCTTCTACTCTCATCACTCATTTCAAACTGTCTTTTCCAAAACTTACCAATGATATGTTCCTTACCAAATCTGATAGTGTCTTCTCAAACCTTATACTTCTTTTTGTAAAACAAGTTTTTTTCTTGACATCTTTTCACTTTTTACATTATCATAGCTTTCCCCAGTATGCTTACTCTTCCCCCTCCCGGAGAGACATTTCATATAACAAATAGTATTTCTAAGGATTTTTTTTTAAGAAGAGGAAAAAGTTAGCACAACTGATCAATAAGTTTAAAAAGTCTGATAACATGCAATGTCCAACACCTGTGGATCTCTCCCCTCTGAGAAGAAGGTTGGGGGTGTATTCTCAAACCTCTTCTTTCTACTCATGCTTGATCTTTATAATTCTGTTACATTCGCTGTGTGTGTGTGTGTGTGTGTGTGTGTGATTGTTCTTTTCATTTACATTGTTGTAATCATTGTGTATATCGTTTTCTTGTCTGCTCACTTCACTCAGTATTAGTTCATGGGGATCTTCACAAACTTCTTTGAACTAATCACATTCATCATTTCTTATAGAACAATAATATTCCATCACATTCACATGCCATACTTTGTTTAGCCACTCTCCAGCTGATGGGCATCTATTTTGTTTCCAATTCTCTGCTAACACAAAAAGTGCTGCTACAAATACCTTGATGTATGTGGGGACTTTCTTCTTATCACTGGCTTTCTTGGGGTATGAGCCCAGTAACAGAGCCTCTAGGTTCCAAGGATATAGACATTTTAGTCACTTATTTACATAATTCTAAGCTGCTTTCCAAAATGGTTACACTAAATCATAGCTCCACCGATAATGTAATAATGTGCCTATTATTCCACAACCTATCCAACATTGACTATTGCCATTTTTATCATCTTTGCCAATTTGCAGGGTATAACGTGAAACCTCAGGGTTCTTTTAAGTTGCATTTCTCTTTTATTTCAAATGCTGAAAACTCACACTCTTCTTGACCTTTCTCTAGCATTTGACGTTGCTGACTGCCCTTTCCTCCTAGATATTTTCCCCCTCTGGTTTTCATGACACTGTTCTCTGTTGATTCTCTTTTTACCCATCTGACTCCTCATTCTCCTTTGCTAGTCATCATTCATATCACATGCCCAGACTGTGGGTGTCCTCCAAAGGTATGTCCTGGACCCTCTTCTCCGTCAATCAGTCATTAAACATTTATTAAGCATCTGCTCTGTATCAGGAGCTGTGCTAAGTGATGGGGATACAAAGAATGATTTTTAAAAAGGTTCCTGCTCAAAAATGGATGCTAAAAATTTTCTTAACATATAATTGGGGAAAAAATAAAATACATAAAATTTTTTAAAATGAAAAAATAAGTTCCTGCTCTCAATGAGTTCCCAGTATAAGCGGGGGAGACAACATGTAGATAACTGTAAAAACAATAGATAAGTAACATTTATTATTATTAATTAACATTAATATATTACTAATTGAAATAACAGAGGAAAGGAAGGTGAAGATAATAACTGTTTATTAAATGCCTACTATGTACCAGGAACTGTGCTAAGTGCTTTGTGAATATCTCATTTGATCTTTGTAGCAATCCTACAGGGTAGTTGCCATTATTATCTCCATTTTATGGTTGAAGAAACTGAGGCAAATAGAAGTTAAGGGATTTGTCCAGGGTTACACAGCTAATAAATGTCTGAGGCCAGACTTGAGGGAAGGCTTCCTTAATTAGAATTAAGGAGGATTAGGAATGACTTCCAGTAGAAGGTTGGATTTCATCCGGGATTTAAAGGAAGCCAGGAAGCAAAGATGAAGAGGCAAGAGGTGAGGAGAATGACCAGTGAAAATTCCTGGAGTCTATAGCTGGAGCGTCCTGTGTCAGGAATGGCAGGAGGCTAGTGTAAAAAGACGGGACAGATAGGAGGGGGCTATGTTGGAAAGCACTTTGAATGCTAAACACAGCATTTAATAATTTAGCCTTGAAGTGATAGGGAGCTCATGGGGTTTAACTGAATGTACGTATATGTCAGGGAGGGGATAGTGGGTTTGGGGTGGGAATGTCTTGGTTAGACTTGTGTTTTTGGAAGATCACCTTGAAAATTCCTGGAGGATAGAAGGCAGTGGGCAGGGATGAGGCTGATTGTCCCATAGCAGGGTGTTTCAATAGTCCAGAGGTGATGTTATGAAGGCTTGAAGCAGCATCAGAGGAGAGAAGGGGGCATATTAGAGAGATCTTATGAAGGTCAGAATTGACAGGATTTGGCAATAGATTGGCTATTGGGGGCGGCGAGAGAGTGAAGCTCAGTGACTCCTCTGGGTTCAACTATCACTTCTCAATGAATTACAAGTCCATATTCCTCATCTTTCTCTTGGGATCCTGTCTCACATCATCTACTTCCTATTTGACATTTCAAACTGCATATCCCACAGGACTCTCAAACTCAACCTGTCCAAAATAAAACTTATCATCTTCTTTTCCTCAACCTCCCACTCCCTTAATCCACTCCCCTTCTGAACATCTCACTTGCTGTTGAGGGTACCACCATCCTTCCAGTTGCCCAGGTTCACAACCTCAGACTCGACCTTGACAGTTCAATCCATTTACCCCACATCCAATCAGTTGCCATGCCTCGTTGATATTGCTTTCTTTTCTTTTTCGTGGGGAGAAGCAATCAGGGTTAAGTAACTTGCCCAGAGTCACACAGCTAGTAAGTGTCTGAGGTTGGATTTGAACTCAGGTCCTTCTGACTCCAGGGTGCTCTATCTGCTTAGACACCTAGTTACCCCATTGATACTACTTTCACTCCATCTCTAGCACCTGTTCCCTTTTCTCTACTCAAACAGCCATCACTGTAATTCAGTACTTTATCACCTCTTGTCCATTTCAAAGGCTTTCTAATTAGTCCTTCTCAGTCAACTTTCTCTCTACTCAAATCCATCCTCTGAACAGCTACCAAAGTAACCTTCCTAAAGTGCAAGTCTGACCACATTGCCTTCCTATTCAGTAAACTCCAATGATGCTACTTGTCAGTTGGTCAATAAACATTTATTAAACACCTACTATGTGCTAGGTACAGTACTACGGTCTGGGAATACATAAAGAAGCAAAAGACAGTCCTAGCCCTCAAGGAGCTTATAGTCTAATGAAGGAGACCACATGTAAACAAACATACATAAAACAAACCACATAAAGGATAAAGAGGAACTAATTAACAGAAGGAAGACACGAGAATTAAGATGGTAGAGCTTTTGGTGAAATATGAGATTTTAGTTGAGGCTTAAATAAAGCCTGGGAGGTCAATAGTCAGAGCAGAAGATGGGAGAACATTCCAGGCCAGAGAAAATGCCTGAAGCCAAGAGATGGAGGCTCTTGTTTGTGGAACAGCCAGGAAGCCAGTGTTATTGGATCAAAGAACATATGTCAGAGAGTAAAGTGTAAAAAGACTGGAAAAGTAGGAGGGGGCTAGGTTATAAAGAGCTTTGCATGCCAAATGGAACATTTTGTATTTGATTCTGAAGGTAGGGAGCCACCAGAGTTTATTGGGGGGGGGGGTGTAACTTGATCAGACCTGTGGTTTAGAAAAATCATTTTAGGAGGACTGGAGTAGGATGAGACTTGAGGCAGGCAGCCCCATCAGCAGCTATTGAAATAATCTAGGTATGAGTGGTGGCAATGTTGGAGAGAAGAGGGATTATTCAGAGAGATGTTGAAAAAGTGAAATCAATAGCCCTTGGTAACAGGTTGACTTTGGGGAGGGTAAAGTATTAAGAGATTAGTGAGGAGTTGAGGATGATTTTTAGATTGGGAGCCTAAGGAACTGGGAGGATGGTGTTGCCCTCTATAGTAATAGAGAAGGTTGGAGTGGGAGGAGGATATAGGGGGAAAGATGAGACCTGTTTTGGACATATTATGTTTAAGATGTCTACTGGTCACCCAGTTTGAGAGGTCCGAAAGGCAGTTGGAAACGGGAGATCAGAGGTCAGCAGAGAGATTGAGGCAGGTTGGGTAGATCTGAGAATCATGAGCATTGAAATAGTAATTGATAGTAATTAAATCCATGAGAGCTGATAAGATTATCAAATGACAGGAGAGGTATAACAGGATTGCAGTGAGGACCCAGTTAAAATTTTATAACATATATTTGTAGTGAACACAATTAAAATGGTTGAATGATTTTCTTCATTAGTAGCATATATGTAGGAGTGGGCAGCTAAGTGGTGCAAGTGGATAGAGCACTAGGCCTGGAGACAGAAAGATTTGCATTCAGATCCCATCTCAGATACTTATTAGCTGTGTGACCCTGGGCAAGTCACTTCAACCTGTTTGCTTTGGCTGCCTCATCTATGACATGAACTGGAGAAGGAAATGGCAAACTATGCTAGTATCTTTGCCAAGAAAACCCCAAATGGGGTCATGAAGAGTCAGACAACACTGAAAAAACCTGTAGGAGTGAAGGCAGTGAATGGTGGGAGTGATCCAAGGTTGAAGCTTGGCTGGGTGTAATCAGCAATAATAAGCAATCAGAGATTCAAGAGAAGAAGTTAGGGTAGAGCTGAATTAGTTCACCAAAGCCCAAGTTGGGGAGAGAAGTGGCTAATGCAGGGAAGATGACCTGGGAGAGAAGTGAAGGGTCAAGGAATTGAAGGTCACAGTACAGTCAAAGAGTAGGGTTTTGTAAGGTGAAGGAGAGGTGAAAATCTAGTAGATTATGGTCAGATAGTGGGATTTTGGAATTCTCAAACATGAAGGTGATACATTTGTGGTTAATGGAAAGATCAAGGGTATGATCATCATGTGAAGCTGAGGTGAGGTAAAGGAGTAGCTCATGGGAAACTAGTAGGTTGGGGGAACTGAGTGGTTGGGGTATTTAAGGGAGAGTCAGTACATATGTTGAAGTCTTCTAGTATGAATGCAGGAGTTAGGGAGGAGAGAAAAATTGTGAACCAGGTACTAAACTCATTGAGGAAGGAAGGAGAATGACCTGGGGGGGGGGGGCGGTATAGATAACAGCTACCAGGATTTTGACTGAATGATAAATATGAATGGCATGAACTTCAAAGGAAAAGAGGTTACTGAGTGATGGAGGTAGGGGGAGAATCTGGAAGTAGCAATAGGGAGCAAGGAGTACTCCAACTCCTCTGCCTCAACCAGTGAGCTGAGGAGAATAAGAGGACATACAGCCAGTACTGAAAAGGGTAGGTAGTGGGATTCCCCATCAGGGGAATCTGGATTTCAGTAATAGTAGATGGAAGAAGTGGGAAAAGAAAAGATTCAAGATGAAGGGAAGTTTGTTGCCTGTAGAAGGGGCATTCCATAGCACAAAGTAGAAGGCCTCAGTAGAGTTAGGGTGAAACACTGGGGTGAGAAGATTGAAGGAGCTGGTGAAATATAAATTCCTCTATTTGTCATTTTAAAGTCTTTCACAACATAGTTCCCACCTGGTTTTGCAGACTTCTGCTGGCAAATCTTTTTTTAACTCCTCTTTTAAAATTTTTTTGTTATTTTAGACAAATACTAAAACTTAGATACATAATAAGAAAAGAAAAAGAAACATATTATTTAAATAATACTTAAGTTATTTAAATATTTAATATTATTTATACATATATATTAAATAAATATTTAATATTAAACTTAAAATATAAAATAAGAAAAGAAAAGACACGTTATGTGCACAGCGTAACATAGAAGAGGATTCAGAATATATATCAATAACTTTCCATTTCAAGAAAGTCTATATATTCAATACTTTGCATTATGTTGAAAGCTGTCCATATTTTCTTTGTTTCCTTGTAGGTTTTCTCTTGTTTGACTTTGTTCTTTTACCCCTTTCCTCTCCCCTCCCCGCTTCTTACTTCTGTTCACATGCTTTAGGATCTAGCCAAACTGGCCTGCCTTTGCACACTGGCTGTCTTCTATGTCAGCACACCCCTTCAACTCCTTTCCTTCCTAGACTCTAGTTTCCTTCAAAGATTGGTTCAATTACTACCTGATCCCTCCAACTGCTAGTGCTTCCTCCCCTTACCTTAAAAATATCTTGTGTCTCTCTTATTTACCTGGACATGTAGCCTCCCCCCGCCCATGAATATAAACTCCTCGAAGGCGAGAATTGTTTCATATTTGTCACTGTATCCCCGTTGCCTAGCTAACGTAATTCTTGGCATGCAATAATTGTTCAATAAATGTTTGTTGATTCATGGATTGGTATAGTTAAGCACAGTCCTCCTTAAATTCCTTGTTTTCTTGCCCTTTTATTTATACCCTGTTAATCCTCAAGCTTGGGTGATTCCCACCATCTGTCTGCTTTCTATACCCCACTTCAACAGGTAATAATGCTGGAGAAAGTTATGAAATCATGAGGACTGAATCAACGATTGCAGATTAATGTTATCCAACCTCAGCAGGGCCCTTGCTGCTGCAGAACAACCTTTCTCATCTCTGTCCGATTTCCTAATGCTGCTTCCTGCAGTGGCTTTTCTGAACCTTTTTCTCTCTCTATTCAAGCCCTGACTTCCACTCTCCTCCACTCCAAACAGATAACTTTGCTTCCAAGTGGTCAAAGTTGGATTCAGACTCCGATTCTTTGAATACGATTATGTGATCTTTCCTCTGCACCATGCTTGCCTCTTGTTTTCATACCGATAGAAGGATTTTTATAAAACAGCTAACACATTTATGGATTTTGTTGCTCTGGTAAAATTTTTCTTAGCACTTTGCCTAGCTTACCATTGGTTTTAGAGCATTATACCTTGTATCAAATATGATCATGTGTCACTCCCATAAGACAGTAATCTTAATGAGCCTTTTAATTAAGTGATTAACCAATGCTTGTTAGAGGCAGCTAAGTGGCACAATGGATAGAGTGTTAGGTGGGGTGTCAAGAAGTCCTGAGTTCTAATTTGGCCAGTTTTGTGACCCAGGGCAAGTCACTTAAATGGTGCCTGCCTCATTTTCCTCATCTGTAAAATGGGGATAATAACAGCGCCTACCTCTAAAGGTTGCTGTGAAGATCAAATGAAATAATGTACATAAAGTGATTTGCAAATTTTAAAGTGCTAAATCAATGCACGCTGTTATTATTTGTTGGATTGACTCTTGTTGACTTTTAAATTTCTAAAGATAGGGATAGAATATCTTTCTTTCAGCTGTGATTCCCAAGAACTGAGTTTGCAGTACTACATACGCTAGGTCCTACTACTCTGCTATAAGAAATAATAAGCACGATGATCTTAGAAAAACATGGAAAGACTTGCACGAAATAATGAAGAGTGAAATGAGCAGAATATACAGTAACAGCAATATTGTTTTAATAACTTTGAGCAACCAAATAGTTCTATCACAAATACCCAAATTAACTACAAAGGTCCTATCAAGCAAGATGCCGTCTGCATCCAGAGAAAGAACTTGTGTGTGTGTGTGTGTGTGTGTGTGTGTGTGTATGTGTGTACACACACACGTATTTGTACCTAATGGTAGCCATGTTTAGAGGGAAGGCGGGGGAAAAGAAGAAAGTGACGTGACAACTTTGTTGTATATTTTAAAATAATAGCAAATTGTACCCAATAAATCTGCAAGGTCAGAAAAAAAAGAAAAATATGGTAGATCCTAATAAACTTTTGCTGAATTGAATGCATTGCACTAGATGACACAATTATATTAAAAGAAATATCACATGTGAGGATATCAGGTTGAGTCTAATAGGATGATAATGACTTGCGATAAATATTGGGTGACTCCTGAATTCTAAAAATCAATTTCAATAGACCATAGATTTCAATATTTCAAATTTTCAATCCATTTCAATGGATCATAGGCCTAAAAAAACTTGAGGATAACTAGACAATAGTTCATCTGAAAAGCACCAAGGGCCTTAGTGGAATCCAAGCTCAATGTGAGTCAACATTCAAACAAGAATTGTCCCAAGTTAATCATCTCGGTTGTGTTTAGAGACAAATAGTGTTTGAGGCTAGAGACAAGAAAGAGGATGTAAGGATTCGTTAAAGGAGCAAGTGATGTTTAGCATGGCGAAGAGATGGGGACAGGGATACTCTAGCTTTCTTGGAGGACCTGGTGGTCTGTCACATGGTGAAGGGATAAGACTTTTTCTGTGTGGGCCCAGCAGACAGAACAAGGAGGAATAGAAGGAAGATGCAAAGAGACTTGAAGGTAGGAAACACTTCCTAGCTAAGAGAGCTGTCCAAAAGTGGGGTGGACTGCCTAGAGAGGGGGTAGAGTCTCCCTCCTTTGAAGTTTTCAAGTAGAAGCTGAAAAATCATCTGTTGGATATGTCCTAAGGAGGGTTCCTTTAGGGTCACACTTTTCCCTTTGTCGTTGTACATGGGGTCCAAGGACAAAGAATGTGTGGAGAAATTTCAGGGGGTCTATAAACTTGGATGGGAAAAGATTACAGACTTCTTTTCACTAACCCCTAACCTTATTACTATTAAGGGCACAACTATCCTCCTACTCCTTCACCTCAAGATCTTGACTTCTTACTTTTATCCCTATCTACTCTGTTCACAAGTCTTGCTGATTTTACCTTCATAATATCTCTTAAACATACCCCCTTCTCTCATTTGACACTTCCACCAGTCTGGTGCAGACCCTCATCACCACACACTTGTGTTATTGCAATAGCCTACTAGTTGGGGTTCCTTCCCTTCTCTACTTTGGCCCACCTTCTGTGCAGCTGTCAAAGTGATCTTCAAAATCTGGCTCTCTCCTACCTTTCTAATCTCACACTGTACTCCCTTCCCCCTCTCCTCCCTTAATGCTAATGCTTTCGCTCTATTCTCTCTCCTTCCACCTTGGAGGCAATTGGGGTTAAGTGACTTGCACAGGGTCACATAGCTAGTAAGTGTTTGACACCAGATTTGAACTCAGCTCCTCCTGACTCCAGAGATGGTGCTCTCTCCACTGTGCCATTTAGCTGCCCCCTCACTCTATTCTCTCTACCTTATCCTATACACATCACATTTATATTTAGTTGTTTTCACATCTTCTTCATTAGACAGTGAGCTCCTTGAAAGTAGGGATTCTCTTTTGCTTTTCTTTGTATCCCCAGCACTTAGCATAGTGCCTGGCATATAGTAGGTGCTAAATAAATTCTTACTGACTGATTGAAACTGAGCATTTCCTTCAATTACAAATTTTAAAAAACTACTCTGAGAAGGGGTCTGTGGGCCTCACCAGACTGCTAAAAGGATTCAGGATACCAAAAAGGTTAAGGACCCCTTCTTTAGGGTATGAGTTGACATAGATACCTGTTGGAGTCCCTCCTAACTATTTAATTTCACAATTCTGTGCTAGATGAGTGGGACCCCCAGTTTAGCAGGGTCAAAGAGAAAGTTGGGCACATGGTGGGTGTAAGTGGGTTAGTTCCAACATAGAACAAATAAGTAACTGAAAGAGAACTAAAGTCAAGGATGTTATCAGGGAACTCTATGAATGCAAAAGTAGATGGGCTGGTCATGTGACGAGAGTGAGAGATAACAGCTGGACTGCCCAAATGCTACCTGGGAATTCTCTTGAAGTGTGGAGAAAGTGAGGAATGTCCCCTGTGGTGAATTAATAAGAGGGCATAGCTGAGAGTCACCCAGGAGAAGCAGGCATAGATGGGTTGCCATTTCCATTGGCGAAAACATGCAAACAGATTCATTTGAGTATTGATAGGTTATTATCCAGTGAAAGTGAAAACGTTTCCAGGCATTGGCAAAGAACAGCCCACAGGCTGGTGTAAATGACCAAACAGATCACAGAATGCCAGGGCTAGACAGGAGCTTGGATATCATTTATTTGAACCCTTTCCCCTCTTTTTTTTTTTTTTTTTTTTTTACTGATGTGATGGGAGAAGATATGTGTCTTCTTGTGGTCAACCTCAGAGGCTGAGTTCAAGTCTCAAACAGCCATTTCTTAGCTTCTCTTAATTAATAGGTCATCAGGAATCTGACTTTCCTTAATTAATGCAGACAATTCAATTCATAGATTCTGAGTTGTAAGGGACTTTCCAAAGTCCCTCTAGACCTGCCTCTCTAATCTGATCAAGAATCTCCTCCACATTTTGGCCATCCCCTCATCATTGAGCCATTACTGGAAGCCCTCTAATGAGAGGGATCCCACTGTCTGCTGAGGTAGCCCATTACATTTTGGACTCCTCTCATTTTTAGGGAATTTTTTTTTCTATCAAGTAAAACTACGTTTTTGTAACTTACACTCATTATTACTAGTTCTTCACTGGAGGGCCAAGATTCTTTCCCATCTTTAACTGCTGACTTCCTTCAAGGCTCAGTTAAAATCCTACCTTCTGCCAGAAGCCTCTTCTGTGCCCTTTAATTTTATTTCCTTCCCTCTAACATTACACCTCAAAGTCTCCCCCAAGAACTTTGGATTTGAATGTGCAACATGGGAGACCTGACACAGGACCACTCAGCATGGCATGCCCACGTCAGAAAGGGTGCTGTGCTCTTTGAGTAAAGCAGAATTGAGACAGCACAAAGGAAATGTAGGATGTGCAAATTTAGAGTATCCACCCCCAATATTCACAGGACTATCTGTGCCCAACCTGTGATAGAACATTCAGAGCTCCTATTGGTCTGATCAGCCACAGTTGGACACACTGAAACTTCACTTTATCATGGTGATGCCATTTTGGTCCTCTTCAAAAATGGACAACCAACCAACACCCAGTTTCTCCTGTGTATATCTTGTTTGTACACATTTGCTTGACTGTTGTGTCCCTGATTGGTCTGTGAGTTCTTTGAGGGCAAGAACCATCATTTGCTTTTCTGTGTATCCTTAGGGCTTGACACAGTGCTTGGCATACAGTAGGTATTTAATAAATGCTTATTGACTGATTGTCCCACAAGACATCCTTTGCAAAATCTGAAAACAGCTGCAACATCCTTCTTAAGTCTCCTCTTCTCCAGGCTAACCAACTCCAGTGCCTTCAAGTGATCCTCCCATGACATCATCTTCGGGTTCCTCACCATCCTGACTGCCCTCTTCTGGATACCCTCTAGCTTATTGAGACTGTTGTACACTTGATTTTTGTGGTATAGTGCAAGAACACTTCATCTGATATGAAGACCTGGGTTTGAATAAAGGCTTTGGCATGGTAAATGGAAAGATCATTGGTTTTTGAGTGAGAGGATCTGAATTTAGACACTGGTATATTGGAGCCAGCTTGAATTGGCTTGAGAGAGCTGATCGTTAAATTTTCAGTATAAGAATTTTAGATTTTGGAAATCTATAAATCAGGGCTTCCTTTGTTGTTTTGTTAATTGTTTAGAGTATAGACTTAATAAAGTTATGGAGGAAATATGAATAATTCATATTAAACAGATTAAAGTATGTTGTATATA
Source organism: Notamacropus eugenii (assembly GCF_028372415.1). Classification (NCBI taxonomy): domain Eukaryota; kingdom Metazoa; phylum Chordata; class Mammalia; order Diprotodontia; family Macropodidae; genus Notamacropus; species Notamacropus eugenii. The sequence goes on from NC_092879.1 coordinate 56,091,656, forward strand.
CATTTCTCACCCTCCCACCCCCCCAGAAGTGGTTGTTAAACACTTACCAGTATACTCACTAGGTTGAGATTCCTGCTCTGATGAATACTACCCTTGTGGGTCTCGGACAAGTCTCTTGATCTACCTGGGTATCAGTTTCCTTCTCTGTAAAATGAGGAGGTCAGATTAGATGGCCTTTAAGGCTCCTCACAGCTCTAAATCCTTTCCAACCCCTCTTAATTCTAGTACCTTCCTTCTGTTCATTTTTACCTATTTATCTTGTCTATAGATTATGAATACATATTTGTTTGCTTGTTGTCTTTTTCCATTAGACTGTGACCTCCATGAGGGATTGTCTTTTTGCCTCTTTTTCCTTTTTTAAAATTTATCCCTAGTGCTTAGCCCAGTGACTGGCACATAGTAGGCACTTAATACATGTTTATTGGTCCTATGATCCTACTTCTACAACTAACTTTTCTGTGTGACCTTGGGCAAGTCCTTTTCCCCTCTTCTCCAGGCCTCAGTTGCCCCCTTTGTAAAATGAAGAGGTTTGTACAATTATAGATTTAGAGGTGGAAGGATCCTGATCATTTTATGGATGAGAAAACTGAGGCCCAGGGAAGAGAAGTGACTTGGCTAAAGTCAAACCTAGAATCTTCAATCTAGAGCTGGAAAGGGCCTTAAGGGGCTATCTAGTCTAACCCTCTCACTTTACAGAAGAGGAAACTGAGGCCCAGGGAGATTAAGTGGTACGTCCAGGGTAAAACACAGGATCCTAGAGTTAGAGCTGGGACTTCAGATGTCTTCCAGATCAAACCTCTCATTTTACAGAGGAGGAAACTGAGGCCCAGAGAGGTCAAGTGATTTGCTTGAGACCACACCAGGATGATCTCTAAGGTCTCATTCAGCTGTTTAGTCTGGCTTCTGTAATGTTCAGTGTTTCAGTACCTTGTCTAAGACAACATCTCTGAAGAGACTGGGCCAACATTCAACAGAGATCCCAAGGGTTGGCCTGACCCATTTTCTGAAGGCAAGAACCACTGTTTTCGCTAACCCTGTGTAGCCTGTGGGAGGGCTAGCCTCCCACTAGGGAGAGAAGGCAGAGGTCACAGCAAGTGGGCTTGCTGTCCAGGAGGGGCCTGCCTCTCCCTCTTCCCTTGGTCTTGGCCTTGAGCTAGCCCCCTGCATGACTCAGGCCTCTCCTGGTCAGCTCCATGTTGGGTTCTGCAGACTCTCACTGAGCATGCTCTGAGCTGGGGGCTTCTTCTGCAGGAGGAGGCTCCAGCTCTCCCCAGAGGCAGGAGCTGGGATTCTGTCTCTTTAAATTCTACAGGGCTGGTTGCTAAGTAACGGAGCTCTGCTGTTTCCTGGCTGCATTGCAGTGGGGCCACACTCTGCCCTGGTGCCAGGGACACGGGTGGTGGCCATTTCCCAGGCAGTGACCCGAGAGTGGAGGGGCCCCGCCGGTTCGAGCTGTGGCTCGGGCCTTGCGGCTCGGGCCCGGCTTCAGCTGGGGCTCCAGCGCCAAAGCTGGATGAGCCTAAGCCCAGCCTACCAGTCTGCCAGCCCTCCTGGCGGCGCCTGCCTCAAAAGCCAGCCTTGACTAAGACTCCAGGTAGGTCCCTGGGTGGGCAAGCTGGTGCCCCCAGGCAGCCCACGGGGGTGGGGGAGAGAAGGGAGGGGCTGACCCAATAGATCTCCCTCAGTGCCCCTGAGCTTGGGTCACTGCATCTGTCTGGGGTGGGGGTGGGTTGTTTCTCTTAATGAGCCCCAGCCAGGGTGGGAGGGCCCTTCCCAGGGGTTGGGGATAAGGGCAACCTGCTCTTGGGAAGGGGGAGGGGGAATCAGAAGAGTTGAGGATGGAGCCCTGGCTCCTGTCATTAACTAACTGGGTGACATTGGTCAAGAGTCCTTTCCCCCACTCTGGGCCTCAATTTCCCCCTCTGTCAAATGACAGGGTTGAACCAGATAGACTGTGAGCCCTTTCCACCCTGGCATTCTCTGATCTCAATGTCCTGGGAGAGGGCAAGGCCTTTCTTTTGGGTACTGCAGCATTATCACCTGGATAAGGGGTTAGAACTGGGAGAAATGGAAATGTCACAATGAGGGGGGGGGGGTGTTGGGTGGGGCTGGGGCGAATGTGCCCTGGCTCCACATAGCAATGGCAGCAGCTATAGCTGTAGTGCCTGAGCCATTGGCGCAGGCCCGTTTCCAAGGCTGCAGCGAGGTCCGCATTGCACCAAAGATCTGACTCCCATACCAATTGACTTGCGCAATGCTTTTGGAACTGATTAAGGCCATGTAGACTCCCCCCTCCCCATTTTCCTTTCAAATCTTGATTTCTCTCTAATAACAAAGCATTTGGGGTATAGCTCGGTATTACAGGTAAGGCCAGCTTTTTAATTGTTAATTTTTCTTTTTTTTTCTTTTTTTTTTATTACCCATAGAGAACAGTTGAATATATGAAATGGCCGTTCATCACCCTGAAATTTTAAAGCCAATTGAAACCATTTCCCTTATAAAGATTAAGACAGTGGTAATGTTGATGATGATAATCATAAAACATGAAAAAGAAAAGAGGGGAAATAAGGTTGAACCTAAAATCCTTTGAAAATGTGGGTCTTGATAATGATCATGAATATTATTCAAACTGTTTTAACTGTTGCTTAATGAATTGGTTGTCTGTGTCAGAAGCATACTAAAATTAGCCATGGTGTTTGTCGAATTTGATCTTTATAACTCTTTGGTGGGAAGGAAAATGTATCTTCATGAAAGCCCTGATCAGGGTGTGGCGATGACCTTGGGCTCTGGTCTCTGCCATGGTGGCACAGCTTAAACCCTGGGCAGGTCCTTCTAAACTGAAAAAGGCTTTTGAATTGCCTGGGAACCAGCCTAACCGACCAGAGAGGCTCATCACTGGCAGTTTGGCCAGCAGACAATGAATTTTGTTGGCCCTTACAGCATATAAAGACTGTTATCTGGGAGAGGAGGGGAGAAGGCGGGGTCTCAAGCTACAATAATAGAAGGGTACTCAAATCAGTGAAATCCCAGATCCTTTCAAATACTGTAATATGGCCATAAAAATGCTTTGAAAAGATAAACATGCAATACAGAAGGAAGGTATTACCCTAATTGGAGTGGTTCCCATTTGATTTTGGATCACCCATAATCCATGGGCTGAGCCTATCTCTGAGGTGTCATCATACAGTATATATAGTAACATCTCAGTTAACCAACATGACTGGCACTATTTACTGAGGATTAAACCATTTGTCTGTTGAAGCCGTCAGAGTAAGGGCATAGTTGATAAAAGCGTCTGGAAATTCTGTAAGGGTTTCTTGAGGCCTTTGGGGGTATAGTGCTCCAGGGAGAGATTTAGGAAGAATCTGTGATGTTATTGTATTCTCACCTCTAGAATTCTCTCTACCACTGGATTATGAAGTAGTAAGAATTTTCTGAAGCTCATTAGGTAATTTGCCCTGAGTCTTGCAATTTAAGGACTGGAGGTGGAATCTGACCCCTGGTCTTCTTGATCCCAAGCCTAACACTATCCACTATACCACACTGCCTTTGGAGGGGAGATAAAAAGATATAAGCAACACATCCCATCCCATCCTAAACCTGATTTCCCCAAATTTCCCTATTTCTGTGGACAGCTCTACTACCTTTTGAATCCCTAGGGGTCTTAACCTTGTAATTGACCTTGGCTTTTCTCATCATATCAAGTCATTTGCCAAATCTAGTTGATTCTACATCAGAAATCTCTCTCCCATCTACCTCTTTCTTGCCACTCACATGGCCACCAGCTTAGTTCAGGCCCTTATTATCTTTTACCTAAAGTCTCTCCCCTTTCCAATCCACCTTTCACATAGCTGCCAGAATAATCTTCCCCAGGTTCAAATCTGACTATCACTCTCTTGTTGAAAAAGGTGCAGTGGTTCCCCAGTGCCTCTAGGATGAAATAAGCTTCCCCCTGGCATTAAAGTCCTCCACAATTAGGCTTCAAGCTGCCTTTCCAAATAGACTTATTACTCACTTTTAGGAGTCAAATGAATTCAATGTTTTCTCCTCAGATTCCACATTCCACCTTGGGTACCTGGTGATGCAGTGGTTAGAGCCACATGGGTTAAATTAGAGCTGGGCCTGGAATCAGGAAGATCAGAATTCAGATTAAGCCCCAGACATTTACTAGCTTTGTGACCCTGGACAAGTCACCTCTGTTTGCCTCAACTTCCTCATCTGTAAAAATGAGGATGGCAATAAGGTTGTTGTGAGGATCAAATGATGTAATGTTTGTAAAATATGCTTAGCACAGAACCTAGCACATAGTAGGTGCTATATAAATGCTTATTCCTTCCTCTTTGCATAGGTTATCCCCCATACTTGGAATGCACTCCCTCTTGATTCCTTATCCTTATCCAAGGCTCTCTCTCTCCTTTCCAGTTCTTAGTGCTCCTCTTCCACTCTCAAATTGCTTTGTATTTTTGTATCTGTTGTAACCCTCATCCTAGGAGAATTTAAGTTCCTTGAGGGCAGGGACCATTTTCTTTTTGTCTCTCTGCCTTGCACACAGTAGGTTCTCCCTAAATGTCTTTGGAATAGAAATAGACCATCAAGTCCAGTGCCAACATATCATAGAAGTTCAAGCTATAAGGCAGCTTAGAGGTCATGTGGTATAGTCTCTTCATTTGGGGAAAATTGAGGAGGGAAACTGAGGCCCCAGATGGAGAAGGGACCTGCCTTAGGTCAAGTGACAGATCTGTGATTTAAACTAGAGTCATCTGACTCTAATATCTTTTCCATTATACCACACTGCTCTTACAAAGACAACTAAAGCCACTTTTAAAAATAAAGTACAGTAAGTGGGGGAAGGGATGCAACTCAATTCACCTCCATAGTTTCACACAGATGGGAAGGCAGAAAGTTTCAGAAATAATCATTAAATAAGCATTTGTTAAACAAAAACTACCAGTCAGAAAGTGTGCAGGGCCAATAGGATTTCTAAGACAAAAGGCAAACAGTGTCTGCTCTCAAGGAATTAACATTCTATCAGTGAAGCCATGTGCGTACATGTATAGGATTACACAAAATCAATATAAAGAAATTTTCCAGAGAGAAAGACACTTAACAGCTCAGGGTGCTGGAGCTTAGTCTTGAAGACACAGAAGTGAGAGAAGGGGTGCATTCTAGGAACTGGGAGAACATCCATGGCAAAGGCCCTGAGGGGAGATATGGAGTGTTTTGTATGTGGAATGGGTAAGAGAGCCAGTTGGCTGGTCTGGAGAGTTTGGGAAGGGCAGAAGAGTCCTAAAGTGCTAGCATTTCAAGGAAGGGACCTCTTAGATTATTGAGTCCAATTGGGTACAGAGGAATACCAGAGCGATTGGAAAGTACCAGATAAAGTGATGGTCCTTGGTCCTTTAAGAATCGGGGTTTTCTTTGGTCTAGACAGAGCCTCCTTCTACAAGATCCATATCTCCAGTCCCTTTGGGACTCAGTAGAGGGTCTTAAGGAGTTGGGTTCCCAACTAGTAGCACCTCAAGGGGATGAGTTCTCCTGGCATGGCCTTCCTTCCAGAACCCAGTGTCATCTCCACTCAGGGAAGCGCAGTTAGCCTAACAATGTTTAATTGCAGGTTGCTTCTGGGTCCCTTGGGTAAAGGAATAAATGAATACCAGTGCTGGCGAATCACTTTGTCCCTGGTCATTAGTGATAAAAATGCACATTTCAAACTGTTTCTGAATCTCTTACTGATTGTAGTAGACCAAACATGCTTGGGCTGAACTGATGCTGAATCATTCATTCCTTCCCCCCAGATCTTAACCACAAAGGCAAAAAACTTTCTGCTTCTGAAGTTCATGGGAAATTACAGGTAAATAGGTTAAGTGGAACTCTGTTATCTGGGGGGCAGGAGGGGAAGGGAGAGGGTGGAGGTGAGTGTGCTGGCTAAGTTAACCTGAGATTTTGCTGTGGTCACGTGAATATAGAAATGAAGCTTTCCCCACCTCTGTTCCTTTGCTTTATGGCATTTGATTAACATGTGAGAAGTGTTTCAAGTGACTTCTGAAGCTTTTCTCCTTTCTCTGAAGGCACCTTTTGAATGAACATCTTTGGGTGGAAATACAAAGGGTGTGGGGTGAGGAAAGACCTGGGAGAACTCCAATCCTTAGTGAATAAACTTCCTTGTTTGTTAAATTGAGGGTTAGGACAGGATCCATTTACTTCACAGAATTAATTGAACTTTTTTTGGCTTTTAAAATGAGTATTTTTAAAATGTGACTCAACTTACCAAAAATTGATTTACATACTTTGCAGGACTCTCTAGAGTATGGAACAAGGTTTACCTCTGCTAAGCAGACAGGTTATCCGGAAGCAGAAGGCTGGGGACTCCAGGCAAGCATGATGGATGTTTGTCCTTTCCTCAAAGTAAGAGCTGACCACATAAATTGACTCCTTTCTTAGATACTTTTCAGGCTCACCACTCTATTTCTTTCTTCAAGATATCTTTAGAACCTTGTTTCTTAGGAGGACAACATAGCCAAATATGCCTTTTCTCCTTCTCTTCCCCAGGGTCTGGTCCCAATGGTAGCCCATGCTGATTGACACATTTCATTATGGCCCCTTGTTTCCTATATTAAATGGCTCCCATAGGCTATACCACCACAGAGCTAAAGAGGCACTTACCTCAAATGGCAGTGCAGTATAATGGAAAAAACTCTGGTTTTGACCGTCCACTTGCCTTTCAGTTATTCATGGCCTTACTGCCTTTGGTGCAAATCCCAAGTCTCTAACCCTAGGCATGGGGATGGAAGAAGGTCACTGGTCACCTTCTAGCCAGCAGTGTCCATACACAGAGTTTGGGAATTGCTACTGAATCGGCTCTGCCTAGCTCTTCTCAAGGTAGAGGAAGACTATGATGGCCTTTCTTCTCAGGCTGTTTCCCTCCAGTTTCCTCCTCTTCCTCATCTCACTCAGTATGAGCCAGACTAAAAGAACAAGTTAATTAATTTCTTATGTTCAACCAGCCCATATCTAGGGAAGAGTTGATTTTCCATAGTACGACACATTGCCATGTCTTCTATTAAAAGTTGTAGGATATGCAATGAAAATGATGCATTTTGCAACTGAAGTAATTGCCCTTTGAGAGAACTTTCAAAAGTTTCAGAAAATCATGCAGTTGGAAGGAACATTAGAAAACATTTAGTCCCACCTCCAACCTAATTCAGGATTCCCTTCTACAACATCTCTCTGACAAATGTCAATCACCTAGTCACAGCTTGAGCATCTCTAGTGACAGGATAATTTCCTACTGTTCTCCATTCACTGGGAACAATGAAGTATAATTTCCTCTAGGTATTTGAAAATAGATTCTCAGATATCTATAGTAGTTTAGGTGTGCCCCTTCTAGCCTTTCTATAAGGTATTTTCATCTCCACTGGCAATGTAGAAGCCCCATTGACCTTGAACCACTTTGCATTTGCACTGTGTTAATTTGCAGTCTCCCACGATTTTCAAATTCTTTTGCTCTATGAGCAGCTTCCATGGAACAAAAGCCCTCTTCAGATGAGATGCTTTCCCACTTCCTCTTACCACTGTGAAAAAGAAGAAAGAGAATTCACTTAAAAGAAGAGTGATGGGCATTAATGGTGAACCTTCTCCTTTCTCCTTAAGTCCTTACACCATCCCCATCCCAATTCTCTGAGACAATGATTGGATATCTTGAGCTTCCTCATCTCCTAACTTCATACCTCAAAACTACTCTGCATAATCTCCTCCGCTCTAGTCTCTCCATTGCCTGACCACCCACTCACTTCTCAACTGCTGGCAATCTGCCTTCTTATCCCACCACTCAGCTGGAACTACTCTCTCCTATGCTAGCCACAATCACACACTTAGAGAACTACTGATTTACATGTTGCTTTGGAAGTGGCTCAAGGTTGTTTTGCATGTGCACCTCTCTCTTCTTGACTTGATGGTAAATATCCCTTTTGAAGATAGGGAAGGATGTCTTTGATTTTTTTTTAAAAAGAATCCCTCCCTTTAAAAATGAATGCACATTTCACAATAAATTACCATAATCTCCATACCTTTCACCCTGAGTGGAGATTTGAGGAGGGACAGACAATAAGCTCTTCACCCAACATCTGTTGGATGGATGGATGAGAGTGAAATGGTGTACCTACTCAAATTCCTGACTGCGATTACCAGTTTTCACCACTTATAGAAGCCAGTTGTAGTGATAAATTAGGCTGCTTTGAGCTGATAAAGAAAGACATATAAAAATCAGAAAAGGAGGAAAGATAGTTCTCATTTTTTGACAAGGGCTTCACTACATTCCAATAAAGGTTAGTATGTGACTTCTGAGCCAAACTCTGTACCAGACTGTGAAACAAAAATTTCAAAATGTTTGCACCTAAGAGGTGACTGCAAGGATGCCAGGTCAGTGCTGTTGGTTTGTTGTTGTGGTGGTGGTGGTGGTGGTGGTGGTGGTGGTGGTGGTGGTGGTGGTGGTGGTGGTGGTGGTGGTTTTGGCATGCCCAATTGCCTCCGGTGACCAAGTTTCCTCTTATGTGATTTCAGTATGACAAGCAAAATTCATGTCATTTAAAACTGACAATAGGAATAATACTGAACTCTCTGAAGTTCTTCTGACTATGATGCAACAATGGGCATTTTTTATAGGGGAAAAATAAAGATGTATCTTGCTTTACCTAAAAGTTGGGTTCTGGAAAAGGGGTGGGTGTGTAAATCACATTTTACCATTGATTTATGAGATCATTTCAAAAATGCTTGTTTCTGATTGATCTTTGAGTTGCCTGTGGCTCCTAACACTTGAGTGTAAAGCTTTTCTGTCCTGACTCCAGCCCTCCCTTCAAAGGCAGTTAATGATCTGTGAACAAACCTACACAGGAGAGTAGGACCTAGAGGAATCCTTTTGTATAGGGAAAAATCCTTTTGAAAAGAAATAATCACCCTTTCATTTTGGACACTTGGGTTTAGATTTTCTTAAAAGCTTGGACAGGGTTGTACTTTTACTCCTCTTCTTTCTAAGAAGTAGAATTCTTGATTGCCTGGTAAACTCCTATGCTAGCTTTTCACCTCCAAGAAACTATGCCCGAATCCTGTACTAGACTCAGGAAAAAGGGATTTGATGGCATGGACATTTTCAACGCGGACACTGGTTCTCATCCTGAAATGGCGGCACAAGCTGATAGGATTCTGTATACTTGGCAGCTTTGCCTCTGAGCAGAGACTGGGACTGGAATAGCAGGAATTTACAGGTCAAGACAGAGGGGCAGTTGGCAGTTTGTCATGAGGAAGTCTGCTTGGTATATTTTACCAAAAGCTATCTTGCTTTGCATTAAGCCTTTGCATTTCACTCTGTAAAAAATGAAGAAACAGTCATGGAACCCAACAGCACTAGAAACAATTTAGGCATAGTAGGAGCATAAGTATGTTGAACAGAGCTAACCTGGCTTTTTAACCATTTTCATTACTACCAAACAGTTTAGGTCTCATTATATTTGCTCCTGGCTTCCCTTGTGATTTTTATTTTAAAAGATGCAACCATGTTATGGGAAATACCCACAATAGTCTTTTTACTTGGTTCTGTTTTATGGGATTATAGAAGGCCAGAGCTGGGAGGGATCTTAAGAGTTCATTGTAGTCCAGCCTCATCATTTCATTTTAAAATCATTTTAGAATTTATTGTTCCATTTCATTTTTGACAAAACAGACACTTCCCAACAAACTCCTTTACAAAGTACAACCCCGCACCCCACCCCCACCAGATTATCAATTGTTAAGAGAAAGGAGGGTTGTATCTTTGGACTCTGACAGTATGGTACTAACATTGACTGTTGTATTTGACTTGTGTTTTGCTGCTTCTCTGTGTTGACTTTGTGCACACTGTTGTAGTGTTGCGTATATCGTTCTTTTGGCTTTGCTTTCTTCGCTCTACTTCTGTTCATACGAGCTTTCCATGTTTCTCTGAATTCTTCGTATCCTCAGAATCACAGACTTGGAGCATTGGAAGGGACCTCAGCAACCATCTAATCTAGACCAAACCCCAAATAAATCCCCCATCTGACATGTACCTGACAAGTGGTCATCTAAACTTTGTTTGGAGGCCTCTGGGGAGGGGGAACCCACTTCCTCCCAAGACAGCCTGCCTATCTATCCCTCTTTCCTATTACATTCATTTACCACAATTTGTTTAGCCAGTCCTCAGTCTCTGAGCATGGATTTTGTCATCCCAAACAATGTTGCTCTGAGCATTTTTGTACATCTGGCCCTTTTCTTTTCCTTGCTGTCAGTAACCTCCTTGGAATATAGCTCCAGTAATGGAATCTCTGGATCAAAGGCTATGAATTATTTAGTTATTTTTCTTGCATAATTCTACATTATTTTCCAGAATGGTTAAATCAATGCACAGCTTTACCAGTAGAGAATTAGGATACCTCTCTTCCCATAGCCACTCCAACAATGATTTCTCCCATCTTTTAGCATCTTTCCTAGCTGGTCCAGAGAGGGAAAGTGACTTATTCAGGGTCCCTTCCTTAGTTGAACCTGGTACTAGGGCCCCACTCCCTGGTAGGGTTACCAAAATTATAGCCATTTAAAAAAAAAGTCATATTGGGATGCTTCAGTAATGGCAAACCCTTTCTCCTCCTCCCTACAGCACCTTTCCCCTACTCCCAATTTAGTTTACCCCAGTTTATATAATGGAATAACCCAAATTCTAAAAAAAAACCCTGGCTCAACATAGGGCTAATCCAGTAGAATCCAATAAACATTTATTTATTTAGAGCCAGTGACAAAATCCTGGGCAAACTGGTCAGTTACCAGTGGGTTGGCAGCCCTACTCCCAGGCCAGCCCTCTTTGCTCCAGGCTGTCATTGTAAAGATGTGCCTTGATCTTATTTTGTTTTTCAGGAACAGGCAGAAGGTAGCGTAGAAATGGAGACTAATGGAAAGCATTGGGTGGAGAAGTTGTTTATACCTTGTTTTACTCCCCAGGATTTTTTTAAGCAAGCTAATCAGCCTGAACCTTTTTCTCAACAACTGGCTTTCGACCAAGCAAAGGGAGTGGAAGAAATGTATAATTTGGCAATTAAAAAGTTCCAAGAAGAAAAGAAATTTAAGAGGAAAGAATTCATTTCCCCGCTAATTGAACCAGAATCTGAACCCAAGTTAACTGAGAGAAAGATAAACATTTCAAAGAAGCAACCCGAGAGGAATTCTGCCTGCTGGGATGCAGCTGATTTGAATGTTGGAACTGAAGAAAGCCCCACGAGAACAGAAGGTCATTGTATCTGGAATGCAAAGGAATTAGCAGCTTTGCGACAAGAAACGCAGAAAAAACACGCAGAAGGCATTTCTCAAAAAATTCAGCTGTCCTTTTTGAATGCTGAGCTGGAAGAACTTAATGCCAAGTGCAGAAAAATAGAAGCCGACTTTGAAAATGCTGAAAGAGAACTCCTGAAATCCAAAAGAAAAATCAGCTCCAAGACCCTGCACTTACAAGCTGCTCAGGACAGCTTAAGGAAGGATCGAGAACTTCGAGCTTTAAAGAATGACATCTCTGAAAAATCCATCAATGTGAAGAACCTAAGTGAGGCCCTGCTGCAAGCCAAACAACTTATCCAGAAGCTAGACCTAGAAAACAAAGATTTAAAAGAAGTGGTTAAAAAGTTGAAGCAGCAAATTGAGGCTGGCAATGCCGCCCTGAGGGAAAAGGTGAAATTGCATTATAAATTAGAAATAAAAAAAATTCAGAGAGAGCTAGAGGTTGTCAAGAATGAGCTGAAAACAGAGAAGTTCCTACATGCCAGGAATAACAAGGCCCTAGAGCTCCTTAGGAAACACTTTTCTTCTTTACCCATGTCAAAGTACACTTGACGGTTTTGAAATAGATTATCTTTAAAGCTTAAAAAAATTGCCTTTATTGGCAACATTACCTAAACCAATCATGTTGGTGTTTGTTGTATATCTCTTTAAAATATGGAAATAAGTGGGTGTAAAAGTTTGTAATTTTCAGTTTTAGTTTAGCCAAATTTCAATGCAGCATAAAGATGTTAACTCAGCAAAGTTTTTGTTTCATCTCTTTTTTTCTAGAGATTATCTTATAGAATGCAGTTACTTGCGGCAGCAGATGGAATTATGTTTATTAAAATTTTCTAAGGGACATTTTTTGCAAACACAAACAAGAAAATCACAAACAATTAAGCAAAATAACCCATAAGGATGATAGTACAGGCCACCATCCACTTTTGTAATTTGCCTTTTGTTAAAAGAAAGGAAGCCCGTGTGCTCTGACTTTTAATGAGGTACCGCCAACATGGTCCATTGTATTTAACCTGAGTTCTGTAGCCTTCTGGATGTTGTCTTCATTTACTTCGTGTCATTTTGTATATTCTTTTGGTTATCCTTTTTTCACTGCATCATTTCAGTCAAGTCTAACCACATTTTTTGTAATTCTTTATATTGGTCATCCTTAAAACACAATAATACTCCATTACATTCCTATACAATTTACTCAGCTATGCTCTAGTAGTTTGGCATATAGTTTATTTCCAAACCTTTGCTATTACAAATAGAGCTGCTATGAATATTTTTATATAGATGGGTATTTTCTTCTTGTTACTAACCTCCTTGGAGTACAAGCCTCTAGTGGGTTCTCTGAGTCAAAGATTGAAGAGTTCTGTAACTTCTATAATTCCATATTACTTCCCCCAAACAGTGGGACCAGTCCACAGTTCCATCAGCAGTGAATGTGAATGTGTCCGTTTCCCTGGAGCCTCATCAACATTAAGGTTTTTTTTTTTCCTACTTTTTACCATCTTTGTCAATTTGATGGTCATGAGAAGATATCTCAGGGTTTTAATTTACATTCTCTGATTATTAGGGGTCTTAAACACTTTGAGATGGTTATTGATATTTGTTTCTTATTTTAAAACCTCCCTCTTCCTATTCTTTCAACCACTTATCTATTCGAAAATAACTTTTACTCTTAAAAATTTCTGCCAATTCCCTATAGATTTTTGGATGTCAGACTTAGCAGACGTTTAAGGTAAGATTTTTTTTTTAAGTCCATTTTTTCTTCTTTTTCTACCAGCTCTACTTTCTAATTCATTCATGGGCTTCAGTCATTGAACAAATGCATTATTCATAGATTGTAAGTCACTTAAGAGCTATTGCGCTGTCCAAGAGTGGAATGGTCTGCCTTCTGGGGGAAGGTGACTAATATATATAGCACTTTAAGGTTGAAAAAAAAAATACTTTTCATATCCATCTGAACCCCGCAACAACCCTGTGGGGTAAGTACAACTGGTATTTTACGATTGAGGAAACTGAAACTCAAGTTAGCCACAAAGTCACACAACTAGTGGGTTTCGTGGTAGGATTTTAACTTGGGTCAGCACTCTTTTTAGTCTACTTCACTGCCTCAAAGTAGTAGATTCTCCCCCATTAGACCCCTTAAAACCAAAAGTGAATGACTAGTTGTAGGAGAGGAGAGTTTTGTCCAGGTAGATGGCCTCTTGTAGTCCTTTTTCAGCTCTGAAATTCTGTGTGTGTGTGGGGGGGAACCCCATAACAATGTGGGTTAATAATTATTTATGGCCATTAATGGGATCTCTCTGGTAATATGGAGATCACACTCATACAAACACAAGGCCTCCTCTAAGCTTTACAGAAAAGAATTGCATGCTACAGCCTTGGAGGGAGCAATTTCAGTAAAGGGGTGGGAGGTCAGCAGCCAGATTGCACGGGGCTGAGAAATGAGTGAGTGGTGAGGGAAGGGAAGCAATGAATGTAGGTAGTAGGTGTTTCCTCCCCAGAGTTTGTAAGTGAAAGTGAGAAAGACATAAGTTTCTAACCTCAGGGCTTGGCAGAGTCTAAAGAAGGGTTTAAGGATGGGGGAGTCCCAGAGAAGGTATCCTTCAGGAAAGATCGAGGTGTGTGGGGGGGAGAGGGAGAGGGAGAGGGAGAGGGAGAGGGAGAGGGGGAGAGGGGGAGAGAGGGAGAGGAGAGAGAGAGAGAGAGAGAGAGAGAGAGAGAGAGAGAGAGAGAGAGAGAGAGAGAGAGAGAGGCAAGAGATAGAGAGAAGGAAGGAAAGAGAGAGAAGGAAGAGAGGAAAAAGAAGAGAGAAGGGAGAGGCAGAGAGAGAAGGGGGAGGGAGAAAGAGACAAAAGGGAAGGGGAGAGAGAGGGAAGAGAGAGATGGAAGAGGGAAAAAGAGACAGAAGGGAAGGAAAGAGGGGGGAGGAGAGAGAGAGAGAAGAGAAAAGGGGAAAGGGGAAGAGAGGGGCTGACTGATTCAAGGTTCAAAGTCCCAGAGGAGTTGGGAGGGGAGGTAGCATCCAGGAGACAAGCAGAAGCATTGGCCTTGGAAAGAAGGATCCCTTGAAATAGCACTTCTCTACCTCTCTGCTGTTGATAGCCCTTCATTAACCTTAAGTTTCACCTGTCCAAAATTTACACATCAGTTAGTGACCATTGCTGGGGCTGATCTTTTGTTAACAAGGGGTTTTTTGTACTTCCTCAGTTGGCCAGCAGGGAGAAGTATTTCCATAGTTCTTCTACATCACTCCAGGATACTTGAAATTATTTACACCTTACTGATGATGCCTGTTTGAGGAAGAGGCAGAGGGAGCGTTGGACTAGATGGACCCAAAGGTTCCTTTACATGTCCCAGTTGAGTTTTGTTGAATTCTACAACAGAGTCCCAGGATGGTAGAAAGGATCTTAGGAAAAATCTAGCCCAACATCCACTCCCACCCCAAGCCCAGCATAGAGTCCTTAATAAATGTAGGTTGAAATGATGTCAGTTTTCCAGAGGAAGAAAGTGAGACCCAGATGGCTACTACAATAGTGAATTGGCACCTTTAATTTTGTTAGTGAGTTCCATCTGTACATTTGGTTGAGCCTTGGTCTACAACTACATTCAATAAGCACTTACTTGGTGCCACCATTGCCTTTAAAGAGTTCATTTCAACATCTGTTAAACACCTACTGAATGCAAAGTTGTACAGTGAATGGCACAGACAGACACGGAGGGCAACAAGAACTCGTGAAGGTGAGTTATAAGCAACAAAAATTCTGTATACGTCACTTGTGCCAAGCTCCATGCTGCCTCAAGATAGGTTCCCAAGCCCTACGCCATGAGAGCAGATACTACCAAGTTGGCAATAAACTGTCATGAGAGGCCAGCCTATAAGTCTGCAAAGAAGCACAATACCAGAAAATTGGCCAGGAGGTGATCATTTTAATTTTAATATTAATTTTTTAGCCATAGCAACTCATGAAAGCATGGAGGAGTTGGCATCTGCATAAGTGGAGAGGTGCTGTACATACTGGGGACATTCTATATATAAAGTATTGAAATAATTCATCTTATTAGCTCTATTCCCTGGAGGATAGGGAGGAATTTGGTCCTTATGTTGAGCTTATAACCCCTCCGTGCCTTCTTATTCTGAATAACTTTTGTCCATGCCTTCCTCTCTAAGAAGGTTCATTCATTCAACCACCAATACGCTCAATAGTTGGAAGCCTTCCTCCGGTTCTTAGCATATTTCTTCCTTTCCAATACTGATACCAACTGACCACCAGGGATCACACACATGAAATAACAGCATGAAAATTACCTGTGCTTTGCCTTGTGTGCCACTAGTAAGGTTTCCTTCTGTCTTCTCAATGGTCTTCCCATGGCCTTCATCTCAGAAAGGTTTTGGATTAGCTGGACAGTCTTGATTTCCCAGCTGTTTCATAATGGGAGCAGGGAGGAGGGAGATGTGAGAAGGTATCCTAAGCAATAGCAGGCAGATCTTTCTATGCAAAAATGCCATCACTTCAGCAGCTAATTTCCTGCTGGATGGGAGAACACAATGAAGAGGAACTATCAACACAGTCTTCTGCCAGTACTGCCCCAGCTAACAGGTAGGAATGGATGGCTTCTAAGAGCATCAAAACTCCATGTCCTCTGAACTTTTGTTCCACTGTTCTGTGTTGCCATAGTCCTGAGCATGTCACCCAAGGATGGGCCCTTCTCTTGGAATCGGTGTTAAGAGAGAGACTTACCTGGCTTAGTTTCACCTGCTGTTTGGGTTTATGAGGTTATGATGTAACGTGTTAGCGTGATAAGGAAGATCTGTCGGTATTCAAATTTCTTTCTTTTTATGAGCATTATTATGATGTAGTCAACTCTCACATTGACTAATCACTCTAGCTTCTGTACAACACATTTCTAATTGTTGACTTGGTTCCTTCCCTCTGCTACCCAGCATTCATTTGTTCAACAGCAAGCATTTTTAAAGGACCTACTATGTACCAGGGACTACTAGGCACTGAGGATGCAAAAACAAAAATGAAACAGTCCCTGCCCTCAGGAAGCTTACGTTTGAGGGGGTCGTGTGGATGCAGAAATACATACAGAGTATACAGAGAAGTATTTACAGAGTAATTTTCGAAGTAAAGGTAGTAACAATCCAGGGGCAGGAAATCAGGAAACCCTTTTGTAAAAAGTGACAGTTAAACTGCATTTTGAAGGGAGCTTGGGATTCCAGGAGTGGGTAGAAGGGTCATTCCAGGCATGGAGAACAACCCATGCAAAGGCATGAAAGTAGATGGAAAGTCTTTGACTATTTCCTTTCCCAGGATGCAAAGTGCTTTCTTCCCAGTAACCTTAAAATAGGCATTATCTATCCTCATTTTTCAGATGAGCAAATGGCTCAGAGAGATAAAGTGATTGATTTGCCCAAGGGCTGCAAGTGGAACCCAGGTGTCCTTACTTTAAGACCAGTGCTCATTCTATTATTGCACTGAAACAGCCACATTTTGATATTAAGTGGATTAAGTCAAAAACCTGTGATTTCAGAGGATCATAGACTTAAAGCAGGAAGGGACCTTTGAAGACAGGAGTCTAACCCTTCGTTTTATATATGAAGAAAATCAAGTTCAGAAAAGAGAAGTGACTTGCCCAGGGTCACACAGCTACTAAGTATCTGAGGCAGGATTTGAACTCAAGTCTTCCTGATTCCAAGTCTAGAACTCTGTCCATTAGATCGCCTATTGGTGTGTGTGTATTCCATTCACCAGAGCAGATCATCATGCTTTTATACATTATATGGTATCGGACTTGGTATGGCCACAGAATACATGGCTTTCTGGCCAATTTGGCAACGAACTTGTCTGAACTTAGCTAGGCTGGTGCTTAGACGACAGAGATATAATATGTCACCACGTCCATACTCAAACCCTAATACAGTTTAGGCAGCTAGGTAGCACAATGGATAGAGCTCAGGGCCTGGAGTCAGGAAAACCTGCGTTCAAATCCAGCTTCAGACACTTACTAGCTGTGTGACCTTGGGTCAGTCACTTAACTTGGTCTGTCTCAGTTTTCTCATCTGTACAATGGGGATAATAATAGCACCTACCTCCCAGGGTTGCTATGAGGATAAAATGAGATATTTGGAAAAGCACTATATAAAATCTAGCTATTATTATTTATTGCTATAGCCTTTGAGAACCAGAGTCACCTCAACACTATGATGAGGGATTGAGTAGAGGACAAAGATGCAGAATAAAGCATACCTAATATATAATATGATATTGTAAAATAGCTCTCATTCTCTGTAAAAGGGAGGAAAGTGTGGCAGAAAGCTAAGACTAATAGATTTGGACTTAGAGGGTCTAGGTTCAAATTTCTTTGCTAATGACCAATTATACCGAGGGATAACCTTGGGCAACTTAGTTAATCTCTGCCTCAGTTTTCTTCTCTGTAAAATGAGAGTATTGTACTAAATAATCCCTAAGGTTCCTCCCAGCTCTAAATCTGCGATTCTTTGCTATAAAAGAGAGAAATTTAAGCCCCCTCCTCCAACCTCCCCCCCAAAAGAGAGATATATAAATAATTTTGGAGAGTTAGGAGTTGACTGCACTGGCATATCAATTCTGGACCATCTGCTTTTAGAAATTGTTAATAAATGTTTGTTGCTGTACTCTAGGCAATTGGGAAAATCATTCAGATCTGGAGTCAGTGAATATAACCAGTGTCATGTAAGCTAATATTTCAGTCTGACAGTCAAAGAAATTACTTTGTCTTCAACTGAATTTTGTTTATAGAAAAAGTGTAGCCAAGCAGTGCCGTGGACCTTGGGAAGATACTGCAGGGTTCTTATCTTTGTCCTTCACTCTACTGCCACCTTGGGGAAGGGGGTGGTAAAGGAGGAGACCTCCTTCTGCTCTCAGAGTGGGTTTCACCCTCCGGGCAGGCCTAACAAAGGGATTGGAATGTTCCAGTCAAAAATGGGCCTTGTCCTTTCTCAAATCCCCATCCCCAGAAACAACCCTAACCACTTCCCTCCAGCCTCAAGGATAGACCTCCTTGGAAGAGGGGAAAGGGGAAGAAATGAGGGAAAGGCCCATTTCTGGATGCTTTGGGATGCATACAAAGTTTTAGGGGACCCCTCACATAATTTTGGTACCCTCAGCTTCAAACCCCATTCAATTTAATTCACCAAGTATTAAGTGCCTACTGTGTGCCAGGCACTGGGGATCCAAAGATAAAAAAGAAACAGTTGCTTCCCTCAAGGAATTTACATTTTGCTTGGGGTGGGAAGGGCAACATGTATGCAGATAAAGACAAAAATCAATATTCAGAAAGTTATTTTGTCCAGGGGAGGGGACTAGCCCCCAGGGGTGCTATTGGGGTTAGGCATTCAGAAAAGGTCCTTTGTAGGAAGAGGTCCCTACCACCTCTTATTAGCTGTGTGACTTTGGGCAAGTCACTTAGCCTCTCAAGTCTCAATTTCCTGATCTGGGAAATCCTATATCCCTTACATTGCAATAGACTCCTTGAGTCTACTGAGTCTATAAACTTCAATAGCAGCTTGAGGGGAGAAAGTGTTTCCTTTTTTTTTTTTTTTGTATCCCTAGGACTTGGAACAGGGCTTTCCACAAAGTAGGTGTTTTATTCAGCATTTACATGATTTGATTTGAAATAAATTCCTTCCATACAGGGTTATATGAATAGGAGTCCTGATTGTCGGTGATCTACAGTTTGTCTCCTGAAGCCACATCATGCCATAGAGGTACCCCTGGCTTCTGGAAGGCCATGCCTAGGGAGCAGAAACACTGGCGGGTTGTACCAAGCTAGAAAGGCTTTGAGGATGGGCTGGGTGGCATGGGAAAATATCTGTTGTCCAAGAACCAGCCCAGCTAAAGTCAGTGGCCAAGCTACAGATTCAGCTTCAGACACTAGCTGTATGACCTTGAGTAAGTCACTTAACCTCAGTCTGCCTCAGTTTCCTCATCTGTAAAATGGGAACAATAATAACACCTCCCAGGGTTGTTGTGAGGATAAATGAGATTATATTTGTAAAGTGCTTTGCAAACCTTAAAGTGCTATGTAAATGATAGGTATTATTATATGCGTGTATACATACACATTCTCACACATGAGTCTCTGTGTCTGGCCCAGCTTTACAAGAGTGAAATAGCAATCACCATTATTGATATGACGTGGATAAGATATTGGCTTGAGAATCAGAAGATCTGAGTTTGAATCCTCACCCTTCCACTTATAGCTATAGGTAAATCACTTAATTTTTCTAAATCTCAGTTCCCTTATCCGTAAAATGGGAATAAGAGTACTTGAGTGTAGTGGAAAGAACACTGACCGGCTTTGGAGTCAAGTAGACCTGGGCTCATATCGTGCCTCAAATACTAGCTAATGTGACTACGGGCAAGTCATTTAGTCTCTCTGAACAATACAGAAAATGGGGGGCAGTGGCAGGAGTGGGTAATAGTACCTACTCTATAGGGTTGTTCTGAGGATCAAATGAGATAATATACATAAATGCTATATAAATGTGTGTTATTCTTATCCCTGGGCAGCTAGGTGATACAGTGGATAGAACGTCAGGCCTGGAGTCAGGAGGACCTGAGTTCAAATCCGACCTCAGACATTTTATTAGCTGTGTGACCCTGGACAAGTCACTTCATCCCGTTTGCCTCAGTTTCCTCATCCTGTAAAATGAGCTGGAGAAGGGAAACCACTCTAGTATCTCTGCCAAGAAAACCCCAGATGAGGCCATGAAGAGTCAGACAATGACTGAACAACATTTTTATTCACATTTTTTTAGGCAAGGAAACAGGCAGAGGTGAGTGACTTGCCCACAGCTGCATAGGTATAAAGTGTCAGAGGCCAGCTTTGAACCTTGGTTTCTCCTAACTAAAACTCTACTGTGCACTCCAAGGTTTTGTGAGTTATTTGTGCCATGAGGCCCTCTACTGATTTCCATCACGTTGACACTATTACCGAGTCAATGAGAGTGCTTCAATAATCACAACAAGAGCAGCAGCTAGCTGGTGCTGTAGATAGAGCACCAGCCCTGGAGTCAGGAGGACCTGAGTTCAAATGTGGCCTCAGACATTCATTAGTTGTGTGACCCTGGGCAAGTCACTTAACCCCAATTGCCTCAAAAAAATTATAATTGCAATAAGAATTTAAAAGAGTTAAAATTTACTGTACCTATTTTTAAAAATAGGCTGTTGAGTTCTATGCTGACCTTTTGAATTTAATTTTGCCCCTAAGTATTTGAATGCTACCTCTTTCATGAAGCTTTCTCTGATACTCTTTCCCTACTCCCTTCCATCATGGGTAGAGTAATGGGTTCCCATCTACTCCTGCCCCCAACCCCCTTTTACTTCCTATAGAACTGAAAGGTGAATGCTTTGGGGTCATAACAACTCATGAATATGATCAATCTGCCAAGGCCTTGGAAGGGTTGCAATCTGCATTAATGGAGGGAGGTTCAATATGAAAGAAATCTCAGATCCTGAAAGTATTCTAGTTGTTTGCGTCTATGAAACATCCCCCTACTAGATTTTATAAGCTCCAGAATAGCATGGACTTTGTCTTAATTGTCTCCTACCCCCCTAGGTCTCTGCATATACTAGGTACTTAATAAATGCCTGCTAAATTGAATCAGTGTATTTCTCATCATACTTATGCAGTGAAAGCTTATTATACCAGAAACTTTTGAAAATGAAGGGGAAAGTAGAAAGCTTTGGAAAGTCGCATGTGTAAACCCTGCTCTTACTATGACAACTTATCTGATTTGATTCACTAGAGGATAAAATTTTTAATCCATTCCTTCTGGCAAGTGCCTTTTCTCCTCTCCCCTTCCTCATGTGTCATTTTCATTTCTATGCCAACAAACCAGCCGGTTTTTGTATAAATTTGTACTTTAAGATGTCTCTATCCTTGGCTTATACAGTTTCCCTTTCTTTGCCTTCTCCATCTTTCCTAGGATACTGAGAAAATATTTTTCAGTGTGTTTAGAATTAGTTGAAATCAAGATGTCAACTTTTCCTATATCTAACATTCCTGTAGATGTTGTCTGTCTTGTCCAGTAGACAATTTAGACTCATTAAATCAGAGAATTTTAAGGCAGGGATCTTTTAGTTCCTTTAATTTATTGAAGGTGTGTTCGTGGGGGATAGGGGTGGGGGAGGATGACATGGTCAAACCTATACTTTAGGAAAATTGATTTGGCAGATGAGTGAAGGGTGGACTCGAGCGGGGAGATAATGTGAGATAGGGAGAACAACCAGGAAGCTATTGTAATAGTCCTGGTGTGAAGGCAACATCACAGGTGAGAAGTGGACATACCCAAGAGTCGTTACAAAGAGAGAATCACCAAGGCTTGGAAAAAGGTTGGCCATAGGATGTAAGTGAGACATCATGGAGGACACCAAGGTGGTGAGGGTGTCTTGGATAGTCAGAGAGAAGTTGGGAAGTGAAGAGGGTTTGGGAGGAGAGAGAATGAGTTCAGTTTTGGACATGTTCATCATGGAGGGACATATCTATCTATTTATATGTATACACATATATAAAATAAATATGTATAAAATGTAAACATATATGCACTCTATAAACAATAATGAGCCATTGAAGGTTTTTTGGGGGGGGAGGGGGTCATGGAGCTATGCAAACCTCAACCCCTCAAGGATCTGTGATTTCACTGGTGTGCTGATGCAGATCACAAGCCTGGTTCAACTTAGGAGATATTCTTTCAGGGTTGTTCTGACTGGAAAATTCATCACCTTACAACATACCTGGTGAATCTTTCTGAACCTAGCCAACGTATAAAGCAGTCTGTCACTCAGCTTGAAACTGAAACCTTTCCAGTTGGAAAAAGAGACACATTAATAATGCACCGTTGGTGGAGCTGCAAATTGGTCTAGCCGTTCTAGAAAGCAAACTGGGATTAGGCCCAGAAGGTTACCAAACTGTGTATATCTTTGAACTCAGTGATGCCATTACTGGGCCTATCCTGCAGACTAAAAGGAAAAGGACCTATTTATCCAAAAATATTTATAGCATCTCTGTTGTAGTGGCCAAATAGTGGCAACTAATAGTATGCCTTCCTATTGGGGAATCACTAAGCAAATTGTGGCATACGAATGTAATGGAATATTATTGTGCGGTAAGAAATACTGAAGAGGGGGCAGCTAGATGACATGGAGTAGCTAGGTGACGCAGTGGACAGAGCACCAGCCCTGGAGTCAGGAGGACCTGAGTTCAAATCCAGCCGCAGACACTTGACACTTGGTAGCATTGTGACCCTGGGCAAGTCACTTAATACTGATTGGGCAGTTATGACAGCAGTTCCATGCCCAGATGATGAAAAGTTATAGTGTAGAAGTCATAGAGTTCTCTCCTTACCCTGGATCCCCACTCCCTGGAGGGCTCTCATTCACTATCCTCCTCAGCTCTGCTGGGACTCTCTGCTCCTTTCTGGGGTTTGGCAGTTCTCCAAATTTCCAGCAGATGGCGCCCATCTCTTTTTCCTGAGGCCCAGATCTGGCTCATTCAGAGTATTTCTGCTAAAAAAAACCCCATTAACAACAAACAAACAAAAGCCACACAAACTTTCATTATTCTTAAGTCTTCCTTAGTACCGGTTAGCTGAATTAAAAGAATTTGGTTATTTCTAGGGACTAGTCATGGGGATTAGCTTTGCTTGTAAAGTCAATACTGTCCCATAGCCTCAAAAGTTTACCTGAAAATTTGGGGAGGAGGCAGGGATGGAGGATATAAGATTCCTTTCTTCTTCCACTCTGCAAGCCAGTCTCTGTCTTCCATCCAATAAGCATTTATTCAATATCTACTATGCACAAGGCACTGCTGGACAATGGAGATATAGGGACACTCCTAGCCCCCAAGGAACTTACAAACTACTGGGCTGGGGAATACAATATAGGACCACAGATTTAGCACATTAAGGAAACTTGAAGGCCATCAAATCAAATCCCCCTATTTTATAGATGTGGCACAGAGACAATAAATAACTTACCCGAGGTCACATAGTTGTTAAGTGTCTGAGGTGGGATTTGAACCCTTCCTACCTCCAGTTTCAAAGGTCTATCTACCATTCCTGGCTGCTTAGACAGATAAGTATACGTAGGATAATTGGAGGAGAGAGAGGGTTGTAATCACTTGGGTAATCTGTATGAACTGAGCCTTGAAAAAAGCTAGGGAATCAAAAAGGATGAGGTGAACATTCTAGGCCTGAGGGACATCCTGGGCAAAGGCACAGAGGTGAGAGATGGCAGCCCAAGTTTGAGATTCAGCAGATAGGCCAATTTGGAGAAACATAGAGTACATGAAAAGAAATAATATGAAATAAGTCCAGAAAGGTAGACTGGAACCCAATTATGGGGAAATCTTTAAGTGCCAAGCTGAAAAGGATGTGTGTTCTTTCTGAGGCAACAGAGACCCCCTGAAGGTTCCTGAACTGGGAGATGAAGTTGTCAGAATTGTGCTTTAGGCAACTTATTTTGGCAGCTGTACAGATAACAGATTAGAGAAATGTAAAGAGTACAAAGGCTCACTGTTGTGATTGTCAAAAATGAAGAAAGACTTTGATTCTGTCCAACAATGTCTCACATCTTCTTTCACCTTCCCAACCAAGGAGATACCTTCCCTGGGAGACCCCACCCTGGCCATGGCTCACCTGGAAGGCCCTCCCTCCTGGAGAAACCTTCCCGCTGAGGCCTGGTTCTCCTAATTAGTGACCACCTACCTGAACCCCACTTTCTTAGGATGGGCGAAAGCCATACATACTTAACGACTCAAGACTTCTCCTTGCCCGCAATCTTACTTCTGTACAGGTTTTTTCCTTGAGTTTCCAGATTCTCTTTTCCTGGTATCTTTCCCTCTTTAGATTTAGGCTCTGTCCCAGGTAAGAACTATACTGATTGCTCATATTTATACCTAGGGGTGATCAGCAGAGTACCTGGAACATAGTAAGCACTTAATAGTTTTATCTGTTTATTGACCACCTATATATCGGAATTATTCAAGATTCTTTGGAAGACATAATGGAAATAATCCTGTTAAATGATAATCTTTTTTTAAGAAAAAAATCTGGCAAATGACAAAATAGGGGAATATAGGCTACCATAGCTATTTGCCACCGTGGTGAAGGAGGTCCAGTGTGGAATCTAAGCAGAAGAGGTATTCTGTGGGTATGATGAGATCCTCTAGATATTTCTATCTGACAACACACACAGGGATGGAGTAGTAGATGAAGAATGCTTACTGTCCTATTTTGACATGAATTTGGGTGGATAACCTCTTCAGCTTGTCCATTATGTATATCCAGGATATACAGTAAAAACAGTTATGAGTTTGGTCCAGAATTAAACAGAAGGGTTAGAGAGGTTTAGATGGAAGGCGAGAAATTATATAAAAGACAACTTGACTAGAAAAGGAGGTATGTCAGCTAGTCATATGGGTGAGGGATAATACACAGTCTAAGTATTCCCAAAGCATGGAAAAAAACCAGAAGGAAGGTCTCTAGCATGTTGGATGGACTACAGAATCAGAATATCAGAATTCCAGTTAGAAGGGTCCTAGTAGCCAGTTGAACCTGAATACTAAACCTAGACACATTGGCTGCGTTCAGAAATGTATGTCTCATTCTGCACCCTGAGTTTCATTTCAGGAGGTGAGCAGTTTGTTTCATCATGAGTCCTCTGGAATCAGATTTGGTCAGTGTACCAGATCAGAGTTCATAAGTCTTTCCAAGCTGTTTTTCTCTGCAAGGTTGTTATTATAGTAAAAATTGTCCTCTCAGTTCTCATTTCATTCTGCTTCGGTTGATACAAATCTTCTCAGGTATCTCCAAAACTATTCATTTTGTAATTTCTTATGGCCCAATTTCGATTTTATTTATATACCATAATTTGTTCAGCTATTTCTCAATTGATAAGGCACCCTGTTTCTAGTTCTTTGCTATAACAAAAAGAACTGCCATAAATATTTTTGTAGATGTAGGTCTTTTTCTTCTTTGTTTCATCACTTTGGGGTATAGGTCTAGTAGTGGTATCACTGAGTCAAAGGGTACATATACACAATTTGCTGACTTTGGGGGCATAGTTCCAAATTACTTCCCTCAATGACTAAACCAATTTACAGATTCACCATCAGTGCATTAGTTTGCCTGTTTTGTCATAGCCTTGCCAACATTTGTCATTTTCTTTTTTTTTTGGTCAACTATGTCAATCTGTTAGGTCTAAGGTAGAATTTGAAAGCTGCTTTAATTTGAGTTTCTCAAATTATTAGTGATTTGGAGCATGTCTTTGTACACAGCCTCTGTATTTGATAAGATAGCTAAGTTGAGACTCTGAGGGAAAGAGAGTTTCCTAGAGTCACAAAGTTAGTAAATAGAAGAACCAGGATTCAAACCTAGATCTTCTAGGTCTAAAAGATCTAGATTCTAGATCTAGAGTCTGAGCCTGGAGTCAGTAGACATTTCACTGTACTACTCTGACTTCTCTGAACAAACCAAACATTTTGTAGTAAATTATACCACTAATTCTATCATAGAAAATAAGATAGGTAATTGGTTTCCCATGCTTCATTTGATATTAATAATCAGTGGATTATCATACAAACTTATCACTATTATTGGAATTATCCAAAATGTTTATATGATCTTTGAAATTAAATTTTATTTTTTAATAAGCAAAAATAGATTTTTCTCTTCCTCCTTCCCATCTTTACCATTGCAAAAAGGAAAGAAAAACCTGTGCAAGAAAAATGCAAAACAAATTCCTGCATTGGCCAAGTCAAAAAAATGTGTTAATTTTGAACCCTGAGTTCATTATCTCTCTGTCAGGAAATGGGTAAATGTTTCATCATTGATCCTCTGGAATAATGGTCATTTTATCAATCAGATTTCTTAAGGTTTTCAGAGTTGTTTGCTTTTTATAGTGCTGTTATAGTATAAATTGTTCTCCTAATTTCACTCTGTATCTGTTCAAGCAAGTCTTCTAAAGTTTCTCTGAAACTGATTATATTACAGAGTAATAGCATTCCGTTGTATTCATGGAACATAATTTATGCAGCCATTTATCAATCAATAGGCATGCCTTTAGTTTCTAGTTCTTTGCCACCAGAAGAAAAAACTGCTATGTTTTTCTACTTGCAGGACTTTTTCCCTTTTCATTTGATCTCTTTGGGAGTATATGCTTCATAGTGGTATTGCTGGTTCAAAAGGCATATAAGTTTAGTGACTTTTGGGGCACAGTTCCAAATTGCTTTCCAGAATGGGGTTACAAAATCACAGCTCTATCAGTAGTGTATTTGTATACCTCTTTTCCCACAGCTTCTCCAGAATTTGTCACTTTTCTTCTTTGTTAACTTTGCCATTCTGATAAGTGTGAGTTGGAACCTTAGAGTAGCTTTAATTTGCATTTCTCTAATTATTAGTGATTTGTATCATTTAAAAATATGTAAGTGAGCTTGGATTTATTCCTTTGGGAACTTTCTGTTCATATCCTTAGACTTTTTATCTATTTGGAAATTGCTTTTATTCTTACAAGTTTGAATAAGACCCTTTTATATCTTGGAAATGAGATACATCAGAGAAACCTGCTGCAAAGATTCCCCCTGCCAGTTTCCCTTTTAATCTTAGCAGTGCTGAATCTGCTTATTGAAAGGCTTTTTTGTTTTATATAATCAAAATCATCCATTTTATCTTCTATCATTTTCTCTTTGCCTTGTTTGGTCATGAACTCTTCCCCCTATCCATAGATCTGAGCCAAATTTCTTCCTTATTCCTCTAATTTGTTTATGATATGACTTTAGTATCTGCGTAATGTATGCATTTGGAAATTATCCTTGTATACGGTGTGATATACTGGTCTAACCCTAGTTTCTAAAAAACTTCTGTTCAGTTTTTCTGACAGTATTTGTCAAAAAGTGAATTCTGATACCACAAGCTGGGACCTTCGGGCTTAGTGAACACTGTACTATTGTATTTGTTTGCTTCTACATGCCGTGCACCTCATTTGTTCTACTAACCAATCTCTCTGTGTTTAACCAGTACCAAATTGTTTTGATGATTCCTTCTTTGTCAAACATTTTTTTTATAGTCAAGAAACAATTGCAACTCCATAGGTTAAGAAATGTACAAGGTAAGTCAACCAGTTGTTTAATGTGACAAATTTCTTTGGCTGAATCCTTGAAATTGCTTGCCTGTTCTGGCACTACTATGGTTCAGTCAACAAACACTTATTAAGTGCTTACTATCTTCCAGGCATAGGCTGTATGTTCTCACCAAAAGTTACCATAACTCCCTTCATCTGTGAGATTTACAGTGCCTTTATTCTATATTTCACCTATAATTAAGGAAAACACCATAATCTGCCACTGTGCCCCTATGTATAGTTTACACTCCCAAAACCTTAAACCCAGCCTATACATTGCACAACAATAAGTCCCTGCCCAAATTCTACTTAATGCCCCTTTTGGGGCCCCTCCTGGCTTCAGAGTGATTATCAACAGTAACTGTTGCTCTTTCCCTCCCAGGTGGATTTATTAATTTCTTTTTTCCTTTGCTCATAGAATATACAGGTCAGAGAATGTGTTGAGAAAGTGGAGAGATAGACAGAGATGTGTCCCTGGGGGCCCAGACTATAGGTAGAAGGGTAGCAATCTGTCTCCAAGTAGACAGATCACAGAACATGTTCATAGGTCCAAGGATCTTTTCCAAAGTAGATAGGACAGGGAATGCTTTCAGGGAATATACAAAAGGCCAGAGGTCTATGCCAAAGAAGATAGTTCAGATAATGTGTCCAGAGAATTGATAAAGGGTCAGTAACCGATCAAATAAGTGAATGGGCCAAAAAATCTGTCCATAAAATAGACCAGGAGTGTCAAACACTCAGCAGTACTACCCAGCCAGGCTGAATCAGATTAAAATGGAATTAGAAAATATTGAATGAAATAAATAAAAATATGACAAAACATTTGACGTAACATTTTAAAAACAAAATCAATATGCAGCCTACAGAGATCCTTGTGTACAGTTTAGTGGCCTCTGTTTCTATTTGTCTGACACCACTGGAGCAGCCAGGGGGCCAGGGATCAATCCCAAAACAGATTAAGGAATGTGTCTGGAGAGTACATAAAAGGACCAGACATACATCCCCAAGGGGAGAGATCAAGGAATATGTCAAGGGATCTGCCAATCAACAAGTCAAGAAACCTCTATTAAGTGCCTACTATGTGTGTCAAGCACTGGGTTTATAAAGACAAAGTGAAACATTTTCTGCTCTTAAAGAGCTCACATTCTACTCTGGGAGATAACATATACATATGCATATACATGTGCATACAAAATAGACACAAGGTGATTGGGGGTTTGGGTGGGGTGGGTAAGGATATTTGTGGCTTGAGGGATCAGCAAATGCCACAGGGACAGGTCAGGATATGTATTAAAACAGTAGAGGGAAGGTTAACTATTGCCAGGTGTAAAGGTCAGGGTAGCAGAAATGGAGTCAGGGATTTGTCTAAAGGAGGACTGGCCAAGGAATGCGTCCAAATGAGTAGATGGAAGGCTAGAAATCTAAACCCAGGTAATGGATCAAAAATATATTTAGAGTAGACAGGCAACCAGGATCTCGTTGTGGATGTGGGAGATTAAAGACATATAGAAGAGAACAGCCAGTGATAGCCACTACCTAGTAAAAACCCTTATAACCAAAATCAAACATAATGCAATTAGGCTTTTAGAAGCTCTTAAAAACCTGGCCCCTTTCTGCCTTTCCTATCTTTTACCATCTGTACTTCCATCCATATTTCTTATGTTCCAACCACAGCGGCTTACCTGACAAGGCTGGCACACAACAGTCTGTCTCTCCTCCCCTCCCCCCTCCCCCATCTCCATGCCTTTGCACCGATTCATCTCTGTCTACGCCTGCCCTGCTTTCCTTCCCAGCCTCTGGCTTTTAAAGTCTCTGGCTTCCTCTAAGCCTCAGCTCAAGAGCCTCTTCTTCTAGGAGGCTTTTCAAGTCTACTCCTGCTGCTAGGGCCATCTCCTGTAAGGCTGGCTCCCTTCTTCCTCTGCATTTATCTTGTATGTGTTTATATATGCACATACATATATGCATATTTACATATACATATAAACACATATATAACATGTGTGTGTGTGTGTAATGTATATACATACTTTTTTTTATATCCCCCACCTCTTTACCCACTGATGACGGTTTATGTTCAGCAAACAGAAAACCTAAGTGTTTCGGGGATTGAGTTGGCATAATATTAGATAGAGTAAGTTGCCACTTTTCTATCAGGCACAAAGTAGGGTGTGGATAATATCCATGAAATTAGTTAACGCCTGGGAGTAAAATTAGTTAACAATTTTTTGGGCCATGATCTTTTCCCTCAAAAATACATGGCTCAAAAGCAAATAATTTGAGCCCTTCCTTAAAAAGAATTCTTTTTTAATATTGTTTAGCAAAAATAATAAACCCTCAATTTTTTAGCCACAAAAAAAATTGCATATGATCTGAGAGATAGGGAGAAGTCAGAGAGTATTAATGGGCCAAAATCAAAAGGATAGAAGAAGTGATTTACTATTTCAGGGAAAACAATTTCATCCACTCATTAATAAGTCAGTATTGTAGTTGGTCAGATAATATAGAGGAACACTTCTTGGATGA
This sequence comes from Notamacropus eugenii, assembly GCF_028372415.1. Taxonomy (NCBI): domain Eukaryota; kingdom Metazoa; phylum Chordata; class Mammalia; order Diprotodontia; family Macropodidae; genus Notamacropus; species Notamacropus eugenii. The sequence continues at coordinate 56,121,661 of NC_092879.1, forward strand.
GAGGGTGGGACTGGAGGATCCAGGTAATAACTGACTGGGTTTGAAGCGGGGAGATGGACAAGAACAGGCTTTCAATCTGCCCCCTTGCCTTTGGGGTGGTGAGAGTAAGGCAGAGCACTGGGAAGTAGAACAGAAAGGATGGGGAGGAATTAGGCACAGGCATCAAAAATATAATGATGTGGCAACAGCATGAAGCAACCTCATAGATGCAGAGTAGGGTCAGACATAGATCTTGCAATGAACTATACTCAGGCAAAGGGAGATTGGATCCTTCAGGAATCCAACTTCTTCAAGATGAAATTGTCCATCTGGGAAGCATCTCCCCCTCAGGCGGAAGGAAATGGTTGGAACTCTTGGCATAGTTCAGTTGAATAAGGGGTCATAGGTTCAAAGGAATAATGACACGACAACAAAATGGCTGTGATGAGCACAAAGACAGATGACAGAATTGTGCCCTCATGTCTCCCAGACTAGGGTTACAGAGCGCTGCAACCTATCGCATCCATTGAGAATTAACATTCCTTAGAATACATTCTAGAGAAGCCTAGATAGTGTAGTAAGAAAGCCAAGCTGAAAAGAGGCATTACAAATTAATGCCACTGAAATAGAAGAATGGATGAGATGGCAGAAAGGATTAGTTATAGGACTTTTATTTGAGCTAGGAAAGGAAGGATAAAACAGAAAAGAGAAAATAATAAAAGTAAACTCAAGGAAATTCGAATTAGACAATGTCAGGGGCAATTTGGGGGAGGCAATTGGATTCAGTTTATTGCAGGCAAAATAAATTCCAAAGATTAAATGCTGATGTAAAAGAGGGGGTAGATTTACATTAGATTTTGCTGTCATGTATTTGTGCATACGTATGAGGATATATGTATTTAATAGAAGATAACCCAAACTTAGTAAGTACGACCATCAATTGTGAACTGATCAAATTACCTATTAAAAATAAAACACCAGAGGAATACATAAGAAAATAAAACCAAAAACATTGGGTGCATAAATATGAAGCACCTTTATAACACAGAGGCACATATAGAGTGAAAATGAATTACTATTACGTTTCAGGTCAAAAAAGTAGGAGTTGTTATCAAGGTTTGAGGTAAAGTAACAATGAAAACTGATACAGTCAAGCATGACAAATTAGAATATTGCGTTACGCTTGAAGGTACCAGAGATAATGGAAAATTTATGGCATTAAACATATACGTACCAAATGGGACTGCAGCTAAATTCTTAAAGGAAAAATAGATGCGTTGCAAAAAAGACATTGTAACCCCATTAAGGTTTTCTTGGCAAAGATACTGGAGTGGCTTGCCATATCCTTCTCCAGCACATTTTAGATGAAGAACTGAGATTGAACAGGGTGAAGTGACTTGACCAGGGTCACACAGCCAGTAAATGTCTGAGGCTAGATTTGAATTCAGGAAGATGAGTTTTCCTGACTCCAGGTCACGTGCTGTATCCACTGTGTCACCCAGCTGCTCAATTAACACAAGAGAAGGGTTCTATATCCCTCTCTCAAAACTGTATAAATCCTCCAGAAAGATTGTGTTCGTCCTTCATTGCCGAAGAAGACCGTGCCATCAGAGAAATGATGACATGACTTGCACTTGACTTTGTTTTGAGTGAGGGAGGGCTGTGCAAGGTCACGAGTCTCACTCCTCCCTCCACAGCCATCTGAATCCAGTGACCAGATATTCATCAGGATGACTGGAGATGGCCCAGGTCTATTCAGGTACTCACTTAGGGTGAGGTGACACCCATTCAGTGCACAGGCCTGTTTAAGAAGTAGTCAGGGGATGGCCCCTTTAATGAGGCAAAGAAAAATTACTACAGCAGGCTGGGAGGGAAACAGCAAGAGTTTCTATTGATAATCACTCTTAAATCAGGTGGGGGCCAGAAAACAGCCCTTAAGTGGAGCATGGGCAGGGGCCTAGTGTTGTCCAATCCATGGGCTTCAGAGTGCAGTAGGTTTAAGGTTTTGGGAAAGGACTAGGGTGGGGGAGAGGGGAGATGAAGGAAAACATAGAGCTGAATAACATTTTGGACAAACTAGATATAATTGACCTATGACTTCTGAATGTGAATATTAAAGAATGCACATATTTGTGAGCGTCTCATGTCACCTTAACAAAACCAATTATGTGCTAAGGCATATAATAATCATAAATAAATATAAAAAGGCATTTGTGAGACATTTATCCTTTCCAGATGATAGGGATAGTGATGGGACCAATGATTTCATTACTATGGAAAATCCCAGATATGGAAACTCCCTCTACCAATGTAGGTGGCATCTTGTTACTTATGGTCTTAGTTGCTTAGAGCACTGAGCGACTTACCCAAGATTCTGGGCAACAATAAAAGGTGGAGCTTGAACCCAGGTTGCCCATGGCAGACTGTAACATAATAAAACTGTAATGAATAAAGAAAATACGAGTAAAAGATACAGACCTATATGGGGATAAAGGATTGACATCCTAAACAACGAATGGGTTAAAGAGTAGATCATAGAAACAACAAATAATTATGTTAAATATAATGATGACAATGAAACAGCATACCAAAATTAATGGAATGCAGCTAAACCAGTCCTCAATGGAAAACTGACATCTCTGAAAACTTATATGAGCAAGATAGAAAAAAAGGACCAATGAACTAAGCATACAATTAAAATTTTAGACTAGAAAATGAACAAATGAGCAACAAACGTGCATAAGGGAAGCAATCTTGAAAACAGAGAAACATGAAAATAATAAACCCTAAAAAACTAAGAACTATTTTTTAAAACAATGAATCCCCCAACCATTCTGGAAAGCAATATAGAACTAAGCCCCCTAAGACTCACCGAACTGTGCACATGCCTTTTGACACAGTACTACCATGGCTAGGCCTACACCACAGAGAGATGGAATGAGGCAGAAATGGTCTGCGTGTACACAAATACTTACTGTACTTCTTTGTGGGGTGCCAAGAATTGGAAACAGAGGCAGTGCTCATCAGTTGGGGAATGACTGAACAAATGATGGTGTATAAACATGAAAGAGGTGATTTTAGTGAAACCTGGGAAGACTTGTATGAACTGATACAGATTGGAGTGAGCAGAATAGGAGAGATATTTCTATAACAACAATACTGGAAAAACAAACAACTTTGAATAACTTAAGAATTTTGCTCAATGTGATGATCCATAAAAATTCCAGGGGACTTAAGATGAAGCATGTTACTCGCTTCCTAACAGAGGAGATGGACTCAGGCTGTAGAATGAGGCATATATGTTTTGGACATGGAATTTGTCTGGCTTGATTACACACGTTACAAGAATTTGTTTTTCTTTTTCTTTTTTTCCAGTGGTGGAGGTGGGGGAAGGAAGGGACAGGGCAATGTCTTATGTCTCCTAACCCTGTTCTTCATCCTCATTGTGATTTCCATCACCTCTGGCCTTTCAGATAACTAGGTAGTACAGTGGACAGAGAGTTCTGGACTTGGAGTCTGGAAGACCTGAGTTCAAATGCAGCCTCAGACACTTACCAGCTATGAGTCATTTAATCTCTGTGTCAGTTTCCTTACCTGTAAAATAGGGATAATAACAGCACTTACCTCCTCAGGTTGTTGTCGGGACAAGGTAAAAGGTAATATTTGCAGAGCACTTTACAAAACTTAAAATATAATATAAATGTTAGCTATTTTTGTTTTCCCAGGCGATCACCCTTGTACTGGTTCTACTTTTCCCAACTTTGACCCCCTTGGTGAACTCATTTAACTCTACACCATCCTCTAACCTTAAATCTCTCACCCTTCACCCCTTCATTTGGCAATAGTTAAATTCCAACCTTGTATTATTCTCACTCTCTATCTCTTTCAATCTCATTCACGTTGCCAAATGGAGATGAAGTAACAAATACATGCTGACTGGGTCCACTATACATTTGTTATATACTCTGACCTGGGTTCATGCTATTGTAAAACAATATCACTTCTCCCTAACTGATTCTTTTGCTCATTCACCATAAAGGCTGTTTCAAATCTTTTCTTCTTCCTCTAAGCCTCTTAGAACACATTCCTTTTCTCCACCTACTCAGATGAGAATGTTGACTCATACTTCACTGTAGCAGCTGAGATCATTCACCAAAGGTGAAAAGCACACTTTTCGTCTGACATTCCTTTAACATCATCCCCTATTATCTCCTCCTTCACTCCAGTCTCTTGATGAGGAGGTGGCCTTTTTTTTTTTTTGCTGTTAAGGCGAACCCTCTATATCCACACTTCCCCAATCCCCTCCCATCTTCTCCAGAAGATTGGCCTTTCTATCACTTCCCCTCTAATCCTCAACCTATGTACTGGTTCTTTCCCTGTTTCACAGGAATATTCTCATATCTTCCCCACCTTAAAAAACCTATACTAGATCTTATTATCCTTGTTAGATATTATCCTATATCTCTTCTCTCCTTTGCAGTTATACTCCTTGAAAAGAACAGTCTACCTAGGTGTGGTGACATATGCCTGTAATCCTTTACAGGAGAGTCTAAAGTGGGCAGATCACTTGAGTTTGGCAATTCTAAGCCGCGGTATGTCTAAAGTCAATCAGATTTCTGCACTAAACCCTGCACCAGTAAGGTGAGATTCTGGGAGTGGGAGTTAAAAACATAGCAGATCAAAGCTTCTGTGCCAATCTTTGGTGGGATTGGATTTGTGAGCAGCTCCTGTATTTCTAGCCTGGACAAGATAGGAAGACACACCCTAAAAAAAGAAAAGAAAAAGAAAGAAAAAAAGAAAAAAGCTGTCTATACTAGGTACCTTCACTTCCTTTCTTGTCACTCTTTTCTAAACCCTCTGCAAATTGGCTTCCAAACTCATCAAAAGTTATCAAAGGTCAAAGTGACCAATGATACCTTAATTGTCAAATTTAACGGTCTTTTCTCAATCCTCCTCTTTCTGGACCTTTCTGTAGCACTCAACCTTGTTATGTGCCTTTTCTGTGTTTTCTTTCCTCTGTGGATACTTGTGACAGTGTTCTTCTCTTGGCTTCCTTCTGACCTGGCTGAAGGCTCCTCAGTCTCCTCTGCTGGGTCTTTTACTTTAACGTTTGCTTTTGTTTTTAATATATTTAATGAACACAAAATCGAATCAGAAGAAAAGAGTTTACGGAACGGAATGAAATAAAAACACCAAAATATTTTTGGAACACAACCAATATTTATTTCCAAAATTTATTACAATTGACAAATTTGGCAGTGGCAGGCAGTTGATTGACAGCAGCATACAGTTGCTTAGCTATTATTTGACACTCTTAAGGAAGTTGTTAGATTCAGCAGAATTTTTGAAAAGCTGTCCCCATCTCTTGTGCTAATGCACATTAACAACCTCAAATGTAAAATAACCTGGAGCACTGCCATTGGTCCAGTGTGCAAAATGAAAGGAAAACACAAATTCTGGGTGGGAACTTTGTCAACCAAATAAGTATTTTAAGACAAAAGGCTATAATATATATTTTACTGTTATATTGTATTTAGAGGAAGTCAAAAGAATAGTCAGAACCTACCATATACAATAATATGCAAAATTGATAATTCAAAGGAAACTGATGCCCAAATGAACAAAACAACAGAGTTCTTAAACAAAGGAATAATTAGGGGAGGGAAATGAAGTAAAAAAAAAAAAACAAAAACTACATTTGGTCTGATGGATTTACAAATAAATTCTATCAATCATTGAGACAACAATTAATACTAATTCTACAATAACCATATCTATTTACAAAACAGTAACAACCCTTCCCCCCATTCCACAGGTACCATATTGAAACATTTCTGAGCTCAGGAGCTAAAATAATTTCTTTGGAAGCAGATAACTGCTATGTACTTTTCTCTATCCTACTCCCCAACCCTCCCCCACCCCCCCACCCCCACCAATAAACACAGTTAAGAAGAGGTAAAAACCTAAAGTTCAAACCTGATCTTATTTGCCCCACCTTGTAGTCTTTTTTGCTAGATCTGGATCCATGCCACACGCACAATAGGTGTACCATGTCTCCCAAGACTCTCCTAGGTCCTCTTCTCTCTCTTTTTCTTTTTTAAATTTTAACAGCTTATTTAAAGTTTAAAATAAAAAAAAGTTGTATCAGGCCTCCTTTGATAAGCAAAAGGACCAAAAAGAGGTTTTTTTTGTTTTTTTTTTTTTTAAATTTATTTGACATTCATTTTCACAAAATTTTGGGTTACAAATTTTCTCCCCTTTTCTCCCCTCCCCCCCCCAAACACCAAGCATTCTAATTGCCCCTATCACCAATCTGCCTTCTCTTCTATCATCCCTCTCTGCCCTTGTCTCCATCTTCCCTTTTGTCCTGTAGGGCCAGATAACTTTCTATACCCCTTTACTTGTATTTCTTATTTCCTAGTGGCAAGAACATTACTTGACAGTTGTTCCTAACACTTTGAGTTCCAACTTCTTTACCTCCCTCCCTTGCCACCCCTTCCCTTTGGAAGGCAAGCAATTCAATATAGGCCAAATCTGTGTAGTTTTGCAAATGACTTCCATAATAGTTGTGTTGTATAAGACTAACTATATTTCCCTCCATCCTATCCTGTAAAAAGAGGTTTTAAAAATTAACAGGAAACTAAAGACAAATAAATTAATAATAAAAATAAAAACATAAAAAAATTAACAGGCAACATTTTTGGTTCACCTCATCAAACTGTTGAAATATTCTTTGCTGCCCCACCCCACAATCCTTTACCATGAAGTGCCCAGTTTTATTATTGTAATCTAAAGCTAGAAAATTAAGATTAATTTGTGGTGGACTGTATTGTTATTCACTGATAACTGAAAGATCAATATCACCACTTGTATATCAGTAATGTTGTAAGAAAACAAAATGTGCATACATTATGAAACTCTTGTCTCCCCTCTCACTTGCTTTTGTAGATTACATTAAGGCTTTGACAAGCTTAGTATTCAGGTAAGAATTAGAGGACTGCTGCATAAAAGTACCTTGAGATCTAACACCAGTAATACAGAGTTATACAGTATAATTCTAACACTCAGTTGTAGATAATTAAGTATATATAATATTCCATAAAAGGCAGGAACAAAAGGAAATTTAACTTATTTTCCACTAAAAGCTTAACCTAAAAAATTCAATTTTTCTAAGCATCTGTGTGGTAAAGAGAAAAGCAGAAAACAAACGTGTATTATTGGTTTACCATATTGTAGGTATCTCATATAAATGCAAAATTTTCACTTTACCCTGGTTTCAGTAGGAAAACTTTTTTTACAATAAAAAAAAAGTAAAACACTTTTTTAATCAAGCAATTTAAAGATTCCACTCAAAATTCTAGTCCTGGTGGTAGGATGGGAAATTTGAAATGCACTGTAGTGTCCATTTGGTTAAAGCACCTACTTGTAGCAAAAATCTTCCGAGTTCTCCACAATGTTGCATAGAAAGAAAGGTTAGCCAGATGCCATCTACCACAGGTACCAGTGGGTGCCAGCTAATACAAGAACAGTTTATCTGCTTCTTGTTGTCTTTTGAAAAGGGCAATGTTCCTGGCAGTCACTAGGACAGTCATCCTCTTATCAAAGAACGTTTTCTTTCTGGGGTAAGGGTATCAGCAGCAGTTCATGTCCCAAGGAAAATATTTTAAATGAAGTTTTTATCCAGAAGAAACTTTTAAGAAGTCAAAATTTAGTCTTTAAACACACTTCTCTGAAAACACCCTCTCCACTCACTAGGCATTGTTCATTCTTGAAAGAGCAGATAAGAAGAAACAGAACAGAATTGTGATTCCAGGGCAACTTTTTAAAATTTTCCATCTCCAGGCTTTAAAAGCGGCGAGAACAGGGTCGAGATCTTGAACCCAATGGGGATCGGGATCGGGATCGGTAGTATGTTCTTTGGCGGTAACGTGGAGATGATGATCGTCTTCTATAAACACGATCCCTATCTTCATCATTTCTCCATCCTCCTCTGCTTTCTACTGCTGCTCTTGCACCCCTTCTTCCATACAACCGAACGTAATAGTTCCAGTCCCTATAGTCATAGCAATCAATATGTCTGCAGGTGGGTCTTCCCATATAGATTCCAGGAGTGCGAGGGTGGGGTCTTCTGGTTATAGAAAAATCCACTCTGATCCTATGCCCATGAAGCTCCACCCCATCAGCACCCTCTTTAGCTTCTATGGCATCTTCCACATTTTGAAAATACACAAAAGCAAACCCTCTGGAGCGCCTAGCCAATTGGTCATAAATAACTGTCACTTCAGAAACGCGGCCATATCGGTCGAATATCTCTCTTAGCTCCCTTTCTGTAGTACACAGGCTCAAACCAAATACACCGAGACAACAGTTTGGTTCAGGACGGTATCTGTTCCCCACACGATATCTGCAGGGAGCCGGAGGAGTATAACTGTGGTTACGGTGTCCTCCATAATCACGATAATCTTGATAATTACGACCGTAAGACCTGCTCCTGGATCGTCGGTGAGTCCTGGGGCGAGGTGGGTGGCGAGGGCGAGGGCGAGAGTGAGAGCGGGTGCGGGTGCAGGTGCGGATACGGGTGGCGGTGCGGGTGCGAGAGTGGGTGCGGGAGCGGGAGCGCAATCGAAAACGAGAGTCAGGGTGGCAGCCACGGAAGAAGCGGTTGCCTAAGAAGGAGGAAGTAGAGCTTAAGCTCAAAACCCTGTAAGGTCTTGGAGGGCTACTTTGGGATCTGGATTTTGATTTAGATCTGGACTGTGACTTCACTCCAGAATATTTAGACTTTTCCTTGGAAGTAGAACTTCCACGCCTAGAAGCGGTAGATTTCTCAGATCTCTGAGGACTCATACTTGTGGAGACAGAAAGGGATATCCGCCACTCGTAGCTTGGATCTCTTCTGTAGCTCATGGTGCCACAGGCCTATGGCCCACCACCAACGACCCCAAGATCAGGCTCAGCTGCTGCCGCCTCAGTTGTCCCCTCCTCCTCTCACCAAAACCCCTGGACAGTACGGTAACTGTGGGGAGAAACCGCCACCGTCTCTGACCTTTGTCGTTGTCGTCGGACCAAAACCGCTGTTACTGAAAGGCCGAGGGCCTCAAATCACCGATGTTCTGCCGGAAAAACTGAACGGCAATAGCTGTGGAAACCACTGGAATGGCTGTTGCTGCTGGGTGGGCACCGGTATTGGGTGCTACTGCAGGACCCACCGGAACGGCTTCCGGGCGTGCAGAACGAGGCAGCCACCTCCGCACCCAGTTTCGCGCGCAAAGGCAGTAAAGGAAGTGACGGAGCCCGCCTGAGCTCCAACAGGAAATTCCCACCCCTTCACTTCTCCCTCTACACCAGTAGTTCTCATACTTTTTGGTCTCAGGACCTTGTTATACCCTTAAATATTATTGAGGACACTCTCAAAGAGTTTTATTTGCATGTTTATTTGGATATAGTTATTGATATTTCCATATTAGAAGTCAAACCATCTTCGAATACCAGTATGTACTATTACGGAAATAATCTTGATGTAGTGGAACTGCCACCCACCATAGGCGGACCAAATTTTGAGAACCACTGCCATGTTCTTCAGCCAGGTGATCTCATCAGTTCCAGGCAATTCAGTTATCATCTCTGTATCGATGATTCTTAAATTTATCCAGCCCTAACCTTTCATCTCCACTTGCCTTTTAGACATCTTAAACTGGATGATCATTAAATATCGTAAACTTAATATATTCAAAATGAAATTCATTATCTTTCCCCCTCCCCCTTTCCAAACTTCCCTGGTGCTCTGGAGGGCATCGCCATCCTCCCAGTAACCCAGGCTCATAACTTAAGCAGCATCCTCTACTCACTTTCTCTGGCCATCCCCCCCCCCCGCACCCCCCCCCCCCCCCCACAATTTGGAATTGACCTTTGTAACATCTCTCCTCTGATACTGCCACCACTGTGCTACGGTCCCTCATCATCTTTCATCTGAATTTCTGCAAAAGTTTTCAAATCTCTCTGACTCAAGTCTCTCCACACTCCAATCCATCCCCCAACTTAGTTGACAACAATCTTGTGTGTCTCTGTTATCAATTTTTTCAATGTTTATTTATTTATTTTTAGTTTTCAACATTTATTTCCACAAGATTTTGAGTTCCAAATTTTCTCCCCATCTCCCCCTTCCCATACCTCATAACGCCTTGCATTCTGATTGCCCCTTCTCCCAATCTGCCCTCCCTTCTATCACACCCTACCCTTCCCTTATCCCCCATCTTCTCTCTTTTCTTGTAGGGCAAGATAGATTGCTATGCCCCATTACCTATATTTCTTATTTCCCAAATACGTGCAAAAACAATTCTCAATGTTTGTTCCTAAAACTTTGAGTTCCAACTTCTCTCCCTTCCCCCCTCCCTACCCATCCCCACTGAGAAGTCAAGCAATTCAACATAGGCTATACATTAGTAGTTTTGCCAATGACTTCCATAGTAAGTCATCTTGTGTAACACTAACTATATTTCCCTCCATTCTATCCTGTCCCCCATTTCTTCTGTTCTCTCTTTTGATCTTGTCCCTCCCCAAGATTGTTTACTTCTAATTACTCCCTTCTCCCATTTGCGCTCCCTTCTATCACCCCCCTCATCCCACTTGTCCTCTTCTCCCTCACTTTCTTGTAGTGCCAGATAGATTTTCGTACCAAATTGAGTGATCAAGTCATTCCTTCCTTAAACCAAATGTGATGAGAGTAAGCTTCACTTTCCCCTCTCACCTCCTTCCTTTTCTCCTCCACTAAAAAAAGCTTTTTCTTCCCTCTTTCATGAGAGATTACCTGCCCCATTCCATTTCTCCCTTTCTCCTCCCAATATATTCCTCTCTCATCCCTTAATTTTATTTTTTTAGATATCATCCCTTGTTATTCCACTCACCCTGTGCTGTCTACATATGTGTGTGTGTCTACAATCCCTCCAACTACCCAAATACTGAGAAAAGTTTCAAGAGTTACAAATATTATCTTACTATGTAGGAATGTAAACAGTCCAACTTTAGGAAGTCCCTTAGGATTTCTCTTTCCTGTTGACCTGTTCATGTTTTTCTTGACTCCTGTGTTTGAAAGTCAAATTTTCTCTTCAATTCTGGTCTTTTCATCAAAAATGCTTGAAAGTCCTTTACTTCATTGAATGGCAATTTTTTTCCCTGAAGTATTACACTCAGTTTTGCTGGGTAGGTGATTCTTGTTTTTAATCCTACTTCCTAATCCTAGAATATCATATTCCAAGCCCTTTGATCCCTTAATGTAGAAGCTGCTAGATCTTGTGTTATCCTGATTGTATTTCCACAATACTTGAATTGTTTCTTTCTAGCTGCTTGCAATATTTTCTCCTCAATCTGGGAACTCTGGAATTTGGCTACAATATTCCTAGGAGTTTTTCTTTTTGAATCTCTTTCAGTAAGTGATTGGTGGAGTCTTTCAATATTTATTTTACTTTCTGGTTCTAGAATATCAGGGCAATTTTCCTTGATAATTTCATGAAAGACTACATCTAGGCTCTTTTTCTGATCATGGCTCTCAGGTAGTCCCATAATTTTTAAAGTGTTTCTCCTTGATCTATTTTCCAGGTCAGTTGTTCTTCCAATGATATATTTCACATTATCTTCTATTTTTCATTCTTTTGGTTTTATTTTGTAATTTCTTGGTTTCTCATAAAGTCATTAGCCTCCATCTGTTCCATTCTAATTTTTAAAGAACCATTTTCTTCAGTGAGCTTTTGAACCTCCTTTTCCATTTGGCTAATTCTGATTTTTAAGGTATTCTTCTCCTCTTTGGCCTTTTGGACCTCTTTTGCCAATTGAGTTAGCCTATTTTTAAAGGTGTTATTTTCTTCAGCATTTTTGGGTCTCCATTAGCAAGCTGTTGACTCACTTTTCATTATTTTCTTGCATCACTCTCATTTTTCTTCCCAATTTTTCCTCCACCTCTCTTACTTGATTTTCAAAATCCTTTTTGAGCTCTTCCATGGCCTGAGACTATTGCATATTTATTTTGGAAGTTTAGGATGCCAAATCCTTCACTTCCTCTGATGGTATACATTGTTCTTCCTCATCCAAAAGGATGGAAGAAAATACCTGTTCACCAAGAAAGTAACCTTTCATAGACTTATTTTCCCCCCTTTTTTGGGCATTTTCCCAGACAGTTACTTGACTTTTTAATCTTTTGTCAAGAGGAGGATATACTCTGGAGACCTGTAAGTTCTCAGTTCCTCCAAGGTGACATAATCAAGGTAGAGGAGTTAACTCCTCTCTTGGCTTGCACTCTGGTCTGGGAGCTACCAAAACTCTTCTGCCCAGGATCTGCAAGTAGAATTCCCTTTCCAGAGCCTCCATCAGCTCCACCATGCCACCACTTCTTCCTCACCCCAGGGTCACCACTCAGGGCTGAGACCAGATCAGCAGCTCAATTTCCCCAGGGTCTTTAGGCCAAGGGCTCCAAAAATGGATGCTGCTGCTGTAGTGGTTGCTGCTGGCAGTCCAGACCATGTTCCCTTCTCCTGGATGAAGGAGCTTTCTCACTGGCTTTTGAAGCTGTCTTTGGCATTTGTGGGTTGAGCAATCTGGGAACTACTGCTGCCAGTGGCTCCCTGAAGCCTGTTCCAGGTCCTGTCCCTGCCGCTCCACACCTGGTGTGATAGACCTTTCCTGTGGGCCTTCCAGGCTGCCTTGGGCTAGAAATCTCTTTTACTGTGTCATTTTGTGGCTTCTGTTGCTCTAGAATTTGTTTAGAGTCATTTTTACAAGTATTTTATGGGCTACTTGGGGGAGCTTCTACAGGTTCATCTTTCTACTCCGCCACCTTCACTGACAACAATCTTAAAGTACATATCTGATCATGTCACCCAAGTACTCAGTAAGCTCCTGTAGCTCTCTTAGGATCAAATATAAAAACCTCTTTTTTTCAAATTTTTTAAATTTTTTTTCATTTTTAACAGTTCATATCACATAAAACAATTCCAACTTTTGGTCAGGTGATACTTCTTTTAAAGCATTTATAATATAGACCACTAAAATCCTCTTTTAAAAAAAAACATTTAAGCTATTCACAAGCTGGCCTCTTTCTACTTTTCCAGTTTTCTCACACTTTATTCTCTTTCAGGCACTTTGCTGTCCTCTGACTTTGGTCTACTTGCATTTTCCAACACAAGACACTCCATCCCAGCTCCCTCTTCCTTTATATTGGCTGTCCCCTCTGCCTGGAATATTCTGATTTTCTTAAAAAATATTTATTTACTTATTTTTAGTTTGCAACATTCATTTCCCCAAGATTTTGAGTTCCAAATTTTCTCCCCATCTCTCCCCTTTGCCCACCCCAAGCATGCATTCTGATTACACCTTCCCCGAATCTGCCCTCCCTTCTATCACACCCCTCCCTTCTCTTATCTCCATCTCCTCTATTTTCTTGTAGGGCAAAATAAATTTCTATACCCCATCATCTGTATATCTTATTTCCCAGTTGCATGTAAAAACAATTTTTAACATTCGTTTTTTAAACTTTGAGTTCCAATTTCTCTCCCTTCCTCTCTCCTCACCTATCCCCACTAAGAAGGCAAGCAATTTGATGTATGTTATACATGTGTAGTTATACAAAAGACTTCCATAATAGTTATGTTGTGAAAGACTAACTTCCTCCATTCTAATTTCTCCAATTCTAATTTCCCTCCATTCTATCCTGCCCCCCGTTTGTTCTATTCTCCCTTTTGACCCTATCCCTCTTCAAAAGTGTTTACTTCTAATTATCCCTAAAGAGATGAAAGAGGGAAGGGACTTCATATTTACAAAAATATTTATGCTGGTTCTTTTTGTGGTGGAAAAGAACTGCAAACTGGGGCAGAGCATACCTATTGGGCAAGAGTTAAACAAATTATGGCATATTAATATAATGGAACATTATTGCACCATAAGAAATGATGAAATGGATTATTTCAGAGGAAACTGGAAAGAACTCTATGAATAAAAAATAATAAAATATTAGATAATAAAAATTTTAAAGAGTGTGGAAAAGTAGAGAGAGGAAGGAATGAGAGGAGGAAAAAAATACCCAAACCAGGACACAGTGGAGAAGTCTGGAGTGTCAGGAGCATGGCTGGCCTGGACACTTCCTCAAAATGGAGGTTCTAAGAAGATTTCACCAATGGGAAGAAGGCATTATAGGGGAAGAGTAATCTTCCAGGATGAAAAAACAATTAGGTCATGGTTGAGAAGCCCAGAATGTAAAGCTAGGAGATGGGTGATGAGGCTCATCTCTCTGAACTTCACTTTCCTCATCAATAAAATGGGGATGTTAAAACTTGGGGGGAAGATGTTTTTCCTTATCATGTTGTTGTCATTGTATAAATTGTTCTCTTAGTTCTTAATACGTCATTCCTGCTTGTCATTTCTTATAGCACAATAATATTCCATCATAATCATATACTACAACTTGTTCAGCCATTTTCCAATTGATAGGCATCCCCTCAATTTCTAATTCTTTGCCACCACTAAAAGAGCTCCTGTAAATATTTTTGTACAGATACAGGTCCTGTATAGGTCCTTTTCCTTTTTGTTTTTTTAATCTCTTTTGGACACAGACCTAGTAGTGGTATTGCTGGCTCAAAGGGTATGCATGGTTTTATAACTCTTTGGGTATAGTTCCAAATTCCTCTACAAAATGGTTGAATCGGTTCATAACTTCACCAACAGTGCCTTGGTGTCTCAATTTTCCCACATACCTTCCAACAATTGTCATTTTTCTTTACTGTCATATTAGTCAATCTGATAAGTGTGAAGTAGTAACTTAGAGTTGTTTTAATTTGCATTTCTTTAATAAATAAGTAATTTAGAGCATTTTTCATATGCCTATAGATAGCTTTGATTACTTCTTCTGAAAGTTGCCTGTTTATATCATTTGACCATTTATCAACTGAGGAATGGCTCTTATTTTTATAAATTTGACCCAATTTTCTATATAGTTGAGAAATGAGCTCTTTATCTGAGAAAACTGCTGTAAAAAATTTTTTTTCACTGTTAAAGAAAATCAACTTTAAAAGACTTTGGAATTCTGACTAATGCAAAGATAAATCACCATCCTAGAGAACTAAAGACAAAGCATGCTACCGAACTACTGCCAGAGAAAAGATGGACTTAAATGTTGAATGAGACACACATTTCTAGACATGATTATGTGGGAATTTGTTTTGCTAGACTATTCATATTTGTTATGAGGTTTAAAAAAAACACACTTTGGGGGCAGCTAGGTGGGGCAGTGAATAGAGCACCAGCCCTAGAGTCAGGAGGACCTGAGTTCAAATTCAGCCTCAGACACTTGACACTTACTAGCTGTGATGACCTTGGACAAGTGCCAATTAACCCCAGTTGCCTTGTCTTCCCCCCTCCA
The DNA here is from genome assembly GCF_028372415.1 of Notamacropus eugenii. NCBI lineage: Eukaryota > Metazoa > Chordata > Mammalia > Diprotodontia > Macropodidae > Notamacropus > Notamacropus eugenii. Next base: position 56,137,043 of record NC_092879.1, read on the forward strand.
AAAAACAACAACAACAACAAAAAAACACTCTTTAATGGGGGAAGGGAAATGGGAGAGTATAAGTGATCCCAAATAAAATATTGTTTAAAATACCACCTACCACAATAAACTCAAAAAATATATGACCTGGATCTAAAAGGCTACACTTTTAAAAATTTGAAGAGCGTGAGATCAGGCACTTTTTTCAACTACGCCTATAGGGAGAATTTTTAATTTAGGAGGGAATAAAGTTTGCAAAAGACAAATTAGACAATTTTGGCTCCAAAAAAATTAAGGCTCTCTTACACAAATAAAATCAATGAAAATAGAATTAGAAGTATAGTAGCAGAGTAGGGAAAAGAGCTGAATCAAATATCATTGATAAAATTCTGATATTCAAAATATATATGAAATTGACAAAATAGGTAATACCAAAGTCCAACAGATAAGTGGTCCAGGGATTTGAACAGATTTCAAAAAAGAAGAATTGCAAAGTATGAATAACAATATAAGAACGTGCTCCAAATCACTAAAAATAAGAGAAAATTAAAACAAATTTGAAGTTTTGTCTCATACCATGTAAAAGGGTGATGATGACAAAAACCAGTCAATATTGGAGGGACAGTGCACATATAGGCACGCTGATATATACTTTTATTAGAGTTGCGAAATGGCCCAACTGCTCTAGATACCAATCTGTAATTATGCAATAGAACTGACTCAACTATCAATAATCCTTGACCCAGTGAAGCCACTATTGTGAGTACCAAGGAATTCAAGGACAGAAGCAAAGGACCAATATGTGTCAAAATATTAACATTTACACTCTATATTGTGGCAAATAATTGGAAACAAAGTGGGTGCCCATTGACAGGTGAATGAATGATTAGAAAAATTGTGATGTATGAATATAATGGAATGTTATTATATAATAAGAAATGACAACAGTAGCCTTGGAAGCACTGAGAGATTTCAAGCACTGGACAAAATCTTTTCTTCTCAGAGTTTCCAAAATCATTCATTGAGTCAGAAAATGCCTATCCTTACTGACCTATTTAATCATATTGTTAAACACCAGGATCAATACATAAAGAAGCTTGCAGAATGAGTAACAATCTAGAGTGTTTCTGCATGGCCAGAGAAAAGAGAGGAAATTAAATGAATGATGGAAGTTGCAGCTGCAAACATAAAACAGCTAGGTAGTACCACTGAGCTGAGAGACATTGAGAAATAAAAGCTCCCTGATGGCCCAGAAATACTTCTTCCCCCTATTTTACTTGACAAACTGGGCTCAGATCCCGCAAAGGAAACTGTGTGTCTTTGGACATCTAAACACCTTGGAGGATGATTGGGACACGTTGATAGAAAGAGATGGAAAGCTGTATGAAAGAGGTGCAACTGATGTCAGGGGACCAGTACCTGGCTGGCTAAATACCCCCCAAGCTTTTCAACAAATAAATCACATAAAATAAATATAATGCTGCAGATGATGGTGCTCTTTTACAGAATGAAAAACTAAACTAAACTTTTCATGCATAATTGTACGATAAGGACCAAAATGCTGGGTGCATACCTATATAAAGTGTCTCAACTGAACTGAGCCATACATTTAATCCCCCTTTTGGAGAGTAACATCAAACAGGAAAGTTTTGAATCTGGTCATTGGGTCATTTGTCATTCTACTTAGATGTGGATAAAAGTAGGAGGCCTTTTATTTTTCTCTTTTCCTTCAATAAAAGCAAGCACCTACAAACGCTTTGAACATCTGCCTTCACTATATACATTCCTCTATTTTGTAAAAGTAGAACCACTTAGAGACACAAGGTTGTTCTAAATATTTGGTTCCCAGTCTCTGACTGGGGGCTCTGAATTTACATATCCTTGTCTCAGCTGGGCTTTTTCCCAAGTTGCTATAAGATAGCTTTTCCCCTCAAAATGAATATTCCCTCAAAAACAGGAATTCTTTTTTTTCTTTTATTTATTTTCAGTGTTCTACAATCACTACCATACAACCTAGATTTTTTTCTTTCCCTCCCTCCCCCTCTCTCCCCCACCCCTCCCTGAGACAGCATACAATTTTATATAGGTTCTACACATACATTCCTATTAAATACATTTTCACCATAGTCATGTTGTATAGAAGAATTAAAATGAATGGGAGAAATTATATAACAAACCAAAACGTAATACAAAAGAAAATGATCTGCTACAACCTGCGACTGAATTCCATAGTTCTTTCTCTGGATGTGGAAGGCATTTTGCCTTAAAAGGGAATTTTTTAAGTCCTTGCATTGCAATGAAGTTCTAAGTCTACCAGAAAAAAATCCTCTCACACTGTGGTTGTTGCTGTGTACAAAGTTCTCCTGGTTCTGTTCCTTTCGCTCAGCATCAGATCATATAAGTCTTTCCAGACCTCTCTGAAGTCTTCCTGAAAAACAGGAATTCTTAACCTTTTCTATGTCACAAACCTTTTGAGAAGTCTGGTGAAGCAGAGTAATTTTTTATTTCCTACAGTCCAAATTTCAGTTAGAGGTTAGTGATAAAAAAGATTTTTTTCCCCATAAAAATTAATAGACCTACAGAAATCTGTTCATGAACAACAGGTTAAGAATCCCCAATCCAAAAAAAATAAAGTTCTCTAAAACAAGTATTATTTAATTAGTGGGCTAATTTCAATAATAGGACTTGATGTTCTGAACAGCAAGTTGTTTTAGGTTTGTGTATATCTATTCCCTGAGGGCTTGGTGGTGCAGTGGATAGAACAGAGGGCTTAGAGTCAGAAAGGCTCATCTTCATGAGTTCAAATCCTGCCTTAGAATCTTACTAGTTGTGTGACTCTGGGAAAGTCACTTAACCCTCTCTGCCTCAGTTCCCCATCTGTAAAATGAGCTGGTAAAGGAAGTAGCAAACCACTCCAGTATCTTTGCTAAGAAATTCCCAAAAATGGGGCCACAGAGTTGGACACAACTGAACAACAACATTCCTTAACTGTGTCTTCCTTGTTTTTTAGTTGACACACTAAAGTATATGTTTTATAAAGGAAATATTGAAGATTATAGAAGAAATTAAGGTAGTCACCTTGGCTTTTGTTAACATCTTATTCTCTTGCTGCAATGCAACTCCGTCATTAATTTTCTTCAAGATTTTGGCAATCAGACCTTCCTATCTTTAGACAATAGACAAACTCCATTGAACTTAACTAGAAAAATTCATTTGTTTTTTCATGTCTGTGATGCTAAATAAAAATTTAAAATAAAAAAGACCCACATGAAAAATTCAGAGAAACAGAAAGATTTGTATAAATTGGTAACAATGTGAAAAACGCAAAGCCTAGAGAACAATGTACATCTTTCAGATGAATTTGTATTCTAAATTGATGTTGCCCTTGGCTGCTATATATCTGCTTTGCAAGAAGAACAAATGTATCCTGAGTCATAACTGAAGCTTTTTTTGCTCTTCTTGTGGTAATTAATAGACATCGCAAACTTCCTTAGGAAATGGTAATAAGCTATGTTAACATCTTTTAACATCCATTTACCATCTTTATGCATCAAGAAAGTGTTGATAGGCTTTCAGTATGTCAGGTCAGAATTATTTCAGTTACATGCCACCTTTCCTTTTTTTCTAGTTTGATATTTATTTCTGCCCTGTGTTTTAACAAGCTGTTGATCTCATTGTACATAGCTAGCTGATTCAGCATCCACCTTGATAACTATTCATTTCCTGTTTGTTAAAATGTTGCCAATTTCCTTTTTATCCTTTTTTATACTTTTCATGTCAAGTACCTCTTGACTATCTTCACAAAGAAAGTATTCAAAATATATGTGTAGGGATTGTGTATAGTTTACAAGCCACCAGCTTTTCTTGTTTCTAATTTAAACTGTTTTCCCTCTTGTTTTTGCTCTTTCATATATGTAAATATAAATACCAAGTAAAATACATATAAATACATATATAAAGTAAATATACATACCAAGTAAAGGCAACATAATTTCATGTGGTGAAGTTTCCAGCAATTCACTACTTATTGGAAAAGGATCTAACAGTTAATATTTGTAGATAGTCTAAAAACTAGAGTTGACAGAGGTCCAGGAATCCATCTCAAAATGGAAAAGGAACAGGTCCAAAAAGTCTCCTGTGTGTGGAATTGGTCAGAAAGAAAGATCAGAAAATATTTCCAGAGAATAAGTAGAAGACCCCAGATCTGCTCCCAAATAAACACATCACAGAATATGTCCAGAGAATGGACAGATGAACAGGGCTCAGTGGACAAGTCAGGGAATGTTTCCAATGAATAAACTGAAAATCAGGGCTCTGTTTCTAGGTAGATGGGTTAGAAAATTAGTCTGATAGTAAAATGAGGGCAAGGGACCTGAACCATCCCATCTGGACATTTCAGAAAATGTGTCCAGAGAGTAGACAGAGTATTAGAGATCAATCACAAATAGCCAAGGTCATGGAATGTGTATAAGGAGTACAAATAGACAGGTCAAGGGAAATATCCAGAGAATGATTAATGGGCCAGGGATTTACTCTAATCTATATGTAAGAGAAAAAATAATTTCAAGGTAATTGAGAGAAGCCTAAGGATATATCTTATAACGTACTTATCAAGAAACGTGTCCCAGAATACTGAGAGGGCCAGTGACCTGTCTCTAGGTAGGCAGGTAAGAAAATATGTCTAGACATTAGAAACAGAGACAAAAATCTGTCCCACTGGGGATTGACAATTGACTACATCCTGCAAGTAGACAAGGCTAGAGATTTGTCTCCAGATGGATGCATCAAGAAAGAGATAGATTAAATAGACTATAATCTATCCCAAAATGGACCAGTTACTGAAAGCATCCTACAAGTATAGATAGCTCTATTAGTGTGTCCAAAAATATGACAAAGTCAGAGATCTATCCTCATGTCAACAGGTTAGAAAATGTGTTCAGATAGCAACCAGAAACCTAGGGCTCTGCCCAGGAGAAAAGGTCGGAAAACATGCCTAGAGAGTCATCAGAGATCTATGACAAAGAGAACAGACTAGCAAATAAATTTGAGAGTAGATAGAGGTCTAGGAATCTATCCTAAGGTAGACTTACTGGGGACTGTGTCTGGATCCATTTCCAAGTGGGCAAGTCAGGAGATATATCTAGAGAGTAGACATAGCACCACAGACTGATCCCACAGGTCAGAGAATGTGTTTGGGGAAGAAGGAAGGATGTATTGAGCACCTACTATATTCCAGGCACGGTGCTATGCATTTTACAATTATCATCTAATTTGATCCTCACAATAACCCTGGGAGGTAGGTGCTATTTTTTTTTTTTTTTGTATTTTACAGTTAAGAAAACTGAGACAAATAGAGGTAAAGTGACTTGTGTAGGGCCACACAGTTAGTAAGAATCCGAGACTGGATTTGAACTCAGGTCTTCCTGACTGCAGGCCCAGTGCTTCACCTACTGTGCCACATAGCTACCTCTGTAGTGGTAGGCACAGGGACAGGGATATACATTACTCTTCTTCATACAGTCTATAGTACAGTCAAACTGACTTTCTTGTTAAGACAGAGAATAAAAGGAGTACCCACACAAAATCGTTTTAAGGCTCTTCCTGAAGACAGAAGAATTGAATGCTCTGAGGAGGAAGAGGTTGCCTGTCCTCCCAAGAATGGTATAGTAGAGCTATATGAGGGAGAGATCATGGTCCAGCAGCGGGGCAGAGGAAAAAGAGAACATTAGGAAAAGTTTGTGACTCTCTGCTCAGGGATACTGAGGCAGCTATTTGTCAACTGACTCAATAACAACAATAGAGAGCTCTGTTGTCTTCCTGGGGCATGTATTCAAGACATAAGAGAACTTCTCAAGCTTTATAAAAATCAGTGACAATTACCTATTTCTGATGTTTCATATGGGCACAAATGACACTTCAAAAAAAAACTTTAAAAGTATTTTGAAGTCCTGGGTAGGAAACTGAATGCCAAGAGTGCACATGTTGTATTCCTCATTGTTGCCAGTTGGAGGAAAGGGCCACATAAGAGAAAAAAAATGCTCTGAAAAGTGAACATTTGGCTAACTAAGCAAGTTGTATCCTAGAATGGGATTTGGATTTCTGGATTACAACTTGCAATATAGGACTGACAGATTCCTGCCCAGAAACAGGGAACACCTAGCAAACACTGATAAGGATGTATTTGCAGGCATACTGCAAATCTAATCAAAAGAGTTTTGAATTAATAATAATGGGGGAGGGGAAAGGTTAGATACAAAGAAGGAAAAATAGTATCTGCGATATCCAGAAGTTCACAAGAGATAAAATTCAGTTAAATAAAACGTATAGCCATCCTCAAGCATATATACAAGAAACTCTTAAGTTTAGGCAACAAACAAGAAACCAGGGTCCTAATGCAAGGGGACAGATTTGACCTCAAAGATATCACGAACTCTTGGTGGGATAAAATCCATAGTAGGACTATGGCCTTAGATGGGTATGTTTTCTTCAAAAGAAACTAGATAGGCAAAAGGAGAGGTGGGGCAGGCAGTTTAGTATTTAGTATCAAGTGGGTATGCTCTTGGGAGGAAATTCAGAAACCAGAACAGGAAAACATGATGGATAGTATTTGGGTGAAGGTCACTGGAGGGAGAAATGGAAGAGATCTTTTTTCATTGAAGTATATTACAGACTATCTAGACAGAGACGGGAAATAAATGAAGAGTCTGGGAAACAGATAAGAAGTCCAGCATAAAAATCATGATATTGTCATGATGGGGATTGCATATACAATTATCTGCTGAATTCTCTCTCTTTTTTCTCCAAAAGCAGAGTAGCTAATAATAACTTCTTGAGTTGCTCTAGTGATCACTGGGAAATGAGCGATGGGAGAATACAAGAAAAAGCCTTCCTAAACATGTCTCAGCATAATCCTGAGGACTTGTAGTATTAATTTTGATGTTCAGGAAGGAAAGAAAACCAGTTTGAATGGAATGCACACATAAGGGTTTGGTTTTGAAATTCAAATTTGGATCATAAAAGCACTTAATAGTTTACTCAATCAGTTGACAAGCACTCATTATTGCCAGGCATTGTGCTAAGTTCTGGGAAAGAAAGAAAGCCCCCCTGAATGGTCAAACAATAACAAAACTGTCGAGGAGCTTGCACTTTAATGGGGAGATAACATGTAAATGTAAATAAGTGGAAGCTGTATCGGGAGTAGGTGAAGCTTCTCTTAACGAGGAACCTGAGCCGTATGGAATTTGAAATCATGATGAAATGAAAGAATTATACTCATGTCCCAAGAAGAAAGAAGGCAAGATGACACCCAAACCAAATCAGATGTGTGGATAAGTGAAAAGGGACAATATTTTAGGTAGGTAGACTATTGGAAATCTAAGAGCCCAGTGTTCCCAGTTTGCGATACAATAGCAGGAAGGACAGAGAGTGTCCATTTAAATGGAGACCAGTGAAAGGATCTTACTTAAATGACAGTTATAGATGATGATGAGCAAAGGAAGCAATTAAAAGTGATAAGAAAAAAAGAAAAGCAGGTCAGATGTCAGAAATGATAACATAGTTAAGACAGAGGATCCTAGCCTTTTTCTATGTCTTGGACCACCTGGTTAGTCTGGTGAAGTCTATGGATCCCTTTCTCAGAGTCGTGTTTGTATATATAAATTAATATACATCAGCTTGCAAATGAAAACAATTATATTGAAATATTATTATTAAAATGCCATGAATTATTAACATTATTAAAATATATATTCAAAATTTAGCTCATGGACCCTAGGTTAAGAATTCCTACTTTGGACCTTGTTGGAGTTGGAAAATGGGGGGAAAATAAACCCTAGAGACTGACACCATCAGAGGAACAAAGCTATGAATTTTGCCCAAAGAAATACCCATTTCATTCCATTGGTTATAATTCTTCTTTACAACATGAACAATGTGAAAATATGTTTAATATGAATATATTTGTAGAGCCTATATCAGATTCCATGCCGTCTTGGGGAAGGAGATGAAGAAAATTTACAACTCAAAAGCTTATGGAACTGAATGTTGTAAACTAAAAAATAATTAATTAATTAAAAAAAAAAAAAGAAATACCCATTAAAAATGTGAGGAACCTTGGTCACCAGAAGAAGACAAATGTAGTCAATGTTAAGGGCCCACACTGAGCTCAGAATGATCTCACCTAGAATTAGTGAGTCAAAAAGACATTGGAAAGAATATAGGGGAAATTGAAAGAGAGACGTCATTAAACCAGTGAAATATGGTATAGGACATTTTGTACTTGCTAGAAAATTTCAGAGCCTGGTCGTGTTCAGATGGAAAAATTGGTATGTGCTAGCAACAGGAAATTATATATAAAATGTACTGAACAGGGAAGGAAAATGTCTCTAAAGAGACATCTTTCCTAGAGAACTGAGGAGACTCCTAATGATTTTCATGTTTAATTTTACAGATGCTGGAATACTGATGTCAACTTGGAAAAAGCAGCTGGAATTAACTTATTGGAACACCAGGTACTGAGAACATTTGTTGAATGGACTTACTATTCTCCCTCTGGAAAATTCTTATCATGGAAGCTTTTATGGTATGGTGTTAAATCTGTATTTATATATGTATGTCCAAATGCATAGCTGTACGTATCTACTACTTTTAAAATATGTTTACACTGACATAATAAGGGGTCATTTGGTTTGGGGAAGTGTTGTGAGTAGTTGCAAAGTACAGCAGGACTTGGGAAGTTAAGAATCATATCAAACTTCTAACTATATATATGAGGGAGTAAGTAATTGCTGACAATTTCAGTGAAAAAAAAGTTTTCATTAAGTTTAATGGTAAAGGGAAAAAAGTAAGAAAAACAATGAGTCACAGTATCCAAAACGAGGTTAAAATTCCATTGTCCTCTACCATAATCAAACCACAGCTAGAGAATTATGTTCATTTCTGGGTGCCATGATTCAGAAAGAACATTGACAAGACAGAGAATGACCAGATGAGGACAAGCAGGATGCTGAAGGACCTCAAAATTCATATCATATGAGCACTGATTAAAGGAATTCAGGATATTTAGTCTAGAGAAGGGAGGAAGTAGAAAAATATTATAGTGTATTTGAAGGGCCATTACATGGAAGACATTTAGACTTGTTCTATTTGACCCCACAAGGCAGAACCAAAAGTAAAATGGGTGAACACTATAAAAAAAAAAACAACCAAATTTAGTCTTTACCGAAGGTAAAGCTTAACAATTTGAGCCATCAATAAGTGGGATGGGCTGATCTGGGAGTTAGTGAGTCACCCTCACTGAAAGTATTCAAAATCTTAATGAACCCTTGTTAGGTATGTTGTAAAGGGCATTCTTGGTCAAGTATGAGCTGAAATAGATAGTTTCTGAGGTCTCTTCCTTCTCTGAGATTCTGTAAATGCCCATACATTTGAAAAGAAATTCATTGGTGGCCCTCTGGGTATGGCAATTAGAGAACTGAGTTTTGAATTGGGTGAAGATTTTCTCTTTACATAGGGGAACAAGGAACATCTCAACTTTGCTTTCAGATGCAAGGATGATAATGATATTAGAGTTTGTTAAGAGCTCATTTGATCCTAAATTCACTCAAATAGTCTAACAACTTGTTGGGAAGAGTGGCCATGTATGTTCTGTCATCCTTGAGAACACCAGTTTTAACAGAGAACACTGAGTGCCTCTTAAAAACAGTGCAGATCCCAAGAACTGGTGATATCTGAAACTGAATAGAAATGTAAAATTGATAGTTATGCAGTGAGCAAAGAAAACGTTAGCACTAACGAAAAAATGGCACTAAAAAAAATGTTGACCATCTTTATTTATCCAGAACTGTTATGAATTTCATGATTTGTGTCTTAGGAATCTCAGTTCTGGATGGATAATACATGAACTTTGCGGGAATCTACATGAGATGAATTCATGGGTGTACGTGCTTGCATTCCAGTGATAAGATTTAATAGTTTTAGTTTATTTGGGTCTGTCTACTACTTTCTGTCTATTGGTGTGCATATTATCGTTTTAATTTTCCTTGTTATTCATTTGTCCTATATCTATAGATTTGAATTATATTATCATGATAATGACATACTGGATATTAGCAGGAAGGTTTTGAGAGACTGTGAAATATGCCCAAAGAATTGCTCGACTACTGATTACCACATATAGATACCTTTAAGCTAATTGGGTATTGGCTAATAACATTGTAGAAAAGAAAATTGTTCACTAACTACATAACAATTTAAATACATAGTGTGATTTATCTAGCTTAATCTAAAATGACTACAAATAATAGAATATGCATGTAGGGTGGGACCAGAGACTGGGTACAAGTTGGAACATGTAGAGAGTAGGCAGAGGGCTAGACATCCATCTCAAAATGGACAGGAAAGGGAGAATGTCTAGAGATGAATAAGTACAATGATCTGTCCTAAACAGAGTAGGGAAGGGAATCCTGGTAGTCAAAAGAGGGTCAACAATCTGTCCCTAGAAAGACAGGTAAGGAAATATATCCAGGCGGTGACTGAGGTCTGAGTATCTATTTGAAATTAATAGTGGTTGGAGATTATTCTCAGAGTATAGAGAGAGATCCAGGGAACTGTCTATTTGGATAAGCCAGGGAATGGGTCCAAAGAATAGAGAGACAATTGGACATCTATACCAAAGTACACATGTAAGGAAACATGTCCAGTGAGTGAACAGAGGTTGAAGGGTCTGATCCAAAGAAGAAAGGTCAGGGGATATGTCTAGAGAGTACATAGAGAATATCTGAAAGCATTTACCAGTGAGACAGATCAGGGAACATATGGAGAGATTAGATAGAGATAAGCTTGTAACCCAAATAAAACAAGTTAGAGAATGGACCTACAGATTAGACAGAGGACAGACTATCAAAGATGATAGTTATAGAAATATGTACAAGACCAGATAAACCAGGGAGCCTGGCAAGGTAGAGAATAGATCCATATTATAGACAATGAGTCAGGGATCTCTCAAGTGAGTAGGTCAGAAAGAATGGCCATTGAGTAAAGAGAGCCCCAGAGAACTGTCCCAAGTTGGAAAGGTTAGAGATTCCATGCAGAGAACAGACAGAGGGCCAGTGATATTTGCCCTAAAGGACCGATTATAATGCACAGAGTAGATGGAAGTCCAGGGACCCCTCTTAAAAAGGATAGGTGAAGCAAAGTGTCCATAGAATGGATCCAGAGTTTACATGATGGTCTAGGAATCTCTCCCAAAGGGGTTAGGGGGTGGTTCCAATGAGTACAAAAAGGACCGGCAAGAAGGCCAAGAAAATGTGTTTGGGGAGTAAATAAATATCCAGGGAACAATCTAAAAATGAAAAGGTCAGGCATTCAGTCCAGAGTAGAGAGTAAAGAGTTCAGAGTAGAATAGAAATAGAGAATTAGAAATTGAACAGGTCAGAGAATGGGTCCAAAGAATAGTTAGAGGTTCAGGTTTCTATCCCAAAGTGGTCATCAGGCATACTGTCCCAAAAGTTTGCCAGAAGGGGTCTGCACTCAGCATGCTGGAAGCCTTCCTCATCTTATTCCAATCTCAGAATGGTACACCAATGGAGCACTTTGGCTCTCCACTTGTATGAAATGGTCAAGGAATGAATCTGGAGAGTAGACATAGGGCTAAGCATTAATTCCAAAGTGGATAGGTCAATGAATGTATCCAGAGAGTAGACAAAAGGCCAGCAACCTGTGCCAAAGGGTCATATCATTAAATGTGACCAAAGAATAGATGGAAGATTTGGGATTTGTCCCCAGTTGAACGGGTTAACAGCTGCATTCAGAACATATACAGAAGTCTATAAATTGATCCTGAGAAGAAAGGAAAAGGATGACAGAAAGGAAGGAAGGGATGGATGGAGAGAGGGAGGGGGAAGGGAAGAGGAAGAGACTGACAGAGAGACACATACACAGAGACAGAGAGAGAGACACACACAGAGACAGAGACAGAAGGGGGAGAGGAGTGACAGGGACTTACGTGCATAGGTCAGAGAATGGATCCACAGAGTAGAGAGAGGTCCAGAGAGCAGACAGAAAGTCAATATAATTACAGGATTATAGATCTAGAAAAGGAAGAAAGCTCAGAAGTAGTATAGTTTAGTTCCTTCATTTTACAGAGGAGGAAACTGAGACCCAGGAAGGAGAAATGATTTGCTCATGGTCACAGAGGGACCAAGTCTGAGTCAGAATTTGAATTTAAGTCTTTTAAATACAAACTCATCTTTCTTTCCACTACACTGCACTGCTTCTCAATGATGTTTAGAGGGTAAGTAAATCAACCACATCTCACCACTTTCTACCAGTATGGGGACTCTGAACCAGTCAGCCTCCAGCCCCTGCCTCAGTGATGAGCCAGGACCAGGGACTTGCCATGTTCCCTGCCACCATCCCAGCCCTGTGACAACAGGCCATTGGACCAGGATGGATGACTCTCCAGATTTCTTGCCTGGCTACTCAGGTGGAGATATAATGAAATCAACATGGAAGCTGATCTTGAAAGTAGAACTGCCCTGACTGATGTTTGAGAGGTGAGTAAATCAACTCTGCCACCCCATTCTGTAAGCATATCCATCCAGCCTACAAACCCTGACTATGGCTTCCCTACCACCCAGACACCAGGCTAAGGCTGCGGGCTTTCCATCTGCGCTGTTCTCCTCTCTTGGTGACCATCCTTCTGCATCAGTTCATATCAGATTTCCCATGCTTCCTGTATCCTTCAAAACATTCTTCCTAATATTGCAGGAATCAAGTATGTCCTATGTTACACTATGTTGAGCCACTTTCCATTTGATATATCTCTCCCCTTCTTCTGGATAACAGGTCCTTAGGCTAAAACTAGACATGTTCTAAAATTCATGTCCCCCAAGTCACATCATGGAGATCATGAAATCCCCATTGTCAATGGCCATGAGGTAGGGCTACCTTGTATTGGGCTGGGAAAGAATTTATATGACACGTGTCAAACCCAGATCCAGCCAATTTCTAGCATCCACATGTCCCCAGTTGCACAGGACTGGGTACTTACGCTTCCTACTGCTAACCTTGTTTCTGTATATCACAGAATGAAACAATAAATACAGAAATGGCTCTTCTAAAACCTCATCTACACATAAACTTTGTCTAACAATTTAGGTAGTATTCCTTTCCCAAAATCCTGGTTCTTGATATGATATCCAAGAGAAGCGGATGCATTTTCTCAATCCTCCTCCAGGACCGAGATGCTTGGGGTCATAACTGCAATGCATGCACTTTCACTTTTTGGTGTGTCTCCTTTATATTGTTGGAGTCATGGTGTACAATGCTTTCTTCTCTTGCTGACTATCCCTCTGCATCTGTTTATATCAGACTTTCATGCTTCCCTCCATCCTTCCAAGCATCCTTTCTTATATTTCAGGAATCATGGGCTTCATTCACCTACCACAGTATGTTGAGTCACTCCCTAGTCGACGTGCCTCTCTCCCTTGCTTCTGGACACCAGACTCTTGGAATAAAACTGGACTCAGTCCAGAATCAATATCCCATGAGCACCCACACGGAAATCATTTATTCCCCATGGAAATGGTCATAAGCGAGTGCTGCCCTGACTGAAGTTGGGAAGGGGATTTCATCAAGGAACCTTCACCTCTCTAGAACTATCTAACTTCTGACCCAGGTGGTTTCCAGTACACTTATTTTATGAACAGTATATGACTGAGAACTTGTCATTTTCCCTTATGCTAACCCTGCTTCTTTACACCAGAATGTCAAAGATATTTATATAACCTTTCATTTGACACAACCTTCATTTCCAAAGATATCTATCCCCACCCCATAACAGGAGAGTGAGCCCTTGTATTAAAGAAATATAAAACACAACCACACATAAACTGGGTCTGACAGTGGGGGATTCAAACCCCCAATGCTGCTCGATGACCAAAGGAACAGTTGCATTTTCTCAAATCTCTTCCAGGATCAACACCCTTAGTCATCACATTTGCAGTGCATGCACTTTCAGTTTTTGGTATTTTCCTCTCCAGGTTGTACTCCTAACCTTCCAGATTTTCTCTATCATGCCATAGCACCTTTATCACCTTAGAAGTTCACAACACTCCAGAACTCTTCATATTGGAAGTAGATCCTGCTGCTGGATTCTTCCTCTGATTGGTTGCTTCCTGCCACAGCCTCCATTTTCAGGAAAATGCCCAGGCCTGCCACGTCTTCATTCTTCCCTGAGCTCTACTCCTTACTCTCTAGACTTTCTCCATCATGCCACAGCAGCCTCATCACCCTGGACCTTCAGTCTGCCTGACCTTGAACTGGAAGTTGATCTCACTGTTGGGCTCTTCTTCTGATTGGTTCCATCCTACCAGAATCACCATCTTAAGGAAAGCGCCCAGGCCTGCCATGTCTTCATTCGTCCCTGAGCTCCACTCCTGACTCTCTAGACTTCTCTGTCATGCCACAGCATTCTCATCACCCTGGACGTTCAGTCTTCCTGACCGTGAACTGGAAGTCGATCTCACTGTTGGACTCTTCTTCTGATTGGTTCCATCCTACCAGAATCACCATCTTAAGGAAAGCGCCCAGGTCTGCCATGTCTTCATTCGTCCCTGAGCTCCACTCCTGACTCCCTAGACTTCTCCATCATGCCACAGCAGCCTCATCACCCTGGACATTCCTTCTGCCTGACCTTGAACTGGGAGTAGATCCCACTGCTGGGCTCTTCCTCTGATTGGTTGCATCCTGCCAGAATCACCATCTTAAGTGCCCAGGCCTGCCACATCTTCATTTCTCTCCAAGTTCCACTCTTGACTCTCTAGATTTCTCTGTCATGCCACAGCAGCCTCATTACCCTGGATGTTCAGTTTGCCTGACCTTGAACTGCAAGTAGATTCCCACTGTTGGGCTCTTCCTCTGATTGGTTCCATCCTGCCACAGCCTCCATTTTCAGGAAAATGTCCAGGCCTGCCATGTCTTTATTCCTCCCTGAACTCCACTTCTGACTTTCTAGACTTTCTCCATCATGCCACAGCATCCTCATCACCCTGGACGTTCAGTCTTCCTGACCGTGAACTGGAAGTCTGTCTCACTGTTGGACTCTTCCTCTGATTGATTCCATCCTGCCACAGCCTCCATTTTTAAGAAAATGGCCAGGCCTGCCATGTTTTCATTCCTCCCTGAGCTCCACACTCCTGACTCTCTAGACTTCTCCATCATGCCACAGCAGCCTCATCACCCTGGACATTCCTTCTGCCTGACCTTGAACTGGGAGCAGATCCCACTGCTGGGCTCTTCCTCTGATTGGTTGCATCCTGCCAGAATCACGATCTTAAGTGCCCAGGCCTGCCACATCTTCATTTCTCTCCAAGTTTCACTCTTGACTCTATAGATTTCTCTGTCATGCCATAGCAGCCTCATCATCCTGGATGTTCAGTCTGCCTAACCTTGAACTGGGAGTAGATCCCACTGCTGGGCTCTCCCTCTGACTGGTTGCATCCTGCCACAGCCTCCATTTTCAGAAAAATGCCCAGGCCTGCCATGTCTTCATTCCTCTGAACTTTGCTCCTGACTTTCTAGACTTTCTCCATCGTGCCACAGCAGCCTCATCACCCTGGACATTCAGTCTGCCTGACCTTGAACTGGAAGTCGATCCCACTGTTGGGCTCTTCCTCTGATTGGTTGCATCCTGCCATAGCCTCCATTTTCAGGAAAATGTCCAGGCCTGCCATGTCTTCATTCCTCTGAACTTCGCTCCTGACTTTCTAGACTTTCTCCATCGTGCCACAGCAGCCTCATCACCCTGGACATTCAGTCTGCCTGACCTTGAACTGGAAGTCGATCCCACTGTTGGGCTCTTCCTCTGATTGGTTGCATCCTGCCCCAGCCTCCATTTTCAGGAAAATGTCCAGGCCTGCCATGTCTTCATTCCTCCCTGAGCTCCACTCCTGACTTTCTGGACTTCTCTGTCATGCCACAGCAGCCTCATCACCCTGGACATTCAGTCTGCCTGACCTTGAACTGAAAGTGGATCCCACTGTTGGGCTCTTCCTCTGATTGGTTGCATCCTGCCACAGCCTCCATTTTCAGGAAAATGTCCAGGCCTGCCATGTCTTCATTCCTCCCTGAGCTCCACTCCTGACTGTCTAGACTTCTCTGTCATGTCACAGCAGCCTCATTACCCTGGATGTTCCTTCTGCCTGACCTTGAACTGAAAGTAGATCCCACTGTTGGGCTCTTCCTCTGATTGGTTGCATCCTGCCACAGCCTCCATTTTCAGGAAAATGTCCAGGCCTGCCATGTCTTCATTCCTCCCTGAGCTCCACTCCTGACTTTCTGGACTTCTCTGTCATGCCACAGCAGCCTCATCACCCTGGACATTCAGTCTGCCTGACCTTGAACTGAAAGTAGATCCCACTGCTGGGCTCTTCCTCTGATTGGTTGCATCCTGCCCCAGCCTCCATTTTCAGGAAAATGTCCAGGCCTGCCATGTCTTCATTCCTCTCTGAGCTCCACTCCTGACTGTCTAGACTTCTCTGTCATGTCACAGCAGCCTCATTACCCTGGATGTTCCTTCTGCCTGACCTTGAACTGGAAGTTGATCCTACCGTTGGGCTCTTCCTCTGATTGGTTGCATCCTGCCATAGCCTCCATTTTCAGGAAAATGTCCAGGCCTGCCATGTCTTCATTCCTCCCTGAGCTCCACTCCTGACTTTCTGGACTTCTCTGTCATGCCACAGCAGCCTCATCACCCTGGACATTCAGTCTGCCTGACCTTGAACTGAAAGTGGATCCCACTGTTGGGCTCTTCCTCTGATTGGTTGCATCCTGCCATAGCCTCCATTTTCAGGAAAATGTCCATGCCTGCCATGTCTTCATTCCTCCCTGAGCTCCACTCCTGACTTTCTGGACTTCTCTGTCATGTCACAGCAGCCTCATCACCCTGGATGTTCCTTCTGCCTGACCTTGAACTGGAAGTCGACCCACTGTTGGGCTCTTCCTCTGATTGGTTGCATCCTGCCATAGCCTCCATTTTCAAGAAAATGTCCAGGCCTGCCACATCTTCATTTGTCCCTGAGCTCCACACTCCTGACTCTCTAGACTTCTCTGTCATGCCACAGCAGCCTCATCACCCTGGAAATTCAGTCTGCCTGACCTTGAACTGAAAGTAGATCCCACTGTTGGGCTCTTCCTCTGATTGGTTGCATCCTGCCATAGCCTCCATTTTCAGGAAAATGCCCAGGTCTGCCATGTCTTCATTCCTCCCTGAGCTCCACTCCTGACTCTTTAGACATTCTGCACTATGCGCTAGGGGAGCTTCTTCACTCTGGAAGTTTAGTCTGCACTTGCCTCCCACTCTGCCCTGGACCTACACTCTGCCCTGTGGACCCTTCCTCTGATTGGTCAGTTCCTACAAGAAATTTTATTTTAAGGAAAAGCAGGCCAAGGTCAGCCATGTCTTCATTCATTTCTGGGCCCCACTCCTCACTCTGCAAACTTTCTCCATCATGCCATAGCAGCCTTCTCATCCTGGGATTTCACTCTGTCCTGCAGCCTCATCACCCTGGAAGTTCATTCCTCATCTGACCTCACACTGGAAGTACCATTTCTCTGATTGGTCTATTCTCAGAACATCTCCTCTCTAGGTTCCACTCCTGACTCTGCAGAATTTCTTCACTATGTCACAGCACCTTTCTAGCCCTGGAGGTTCACATTATACTACTCATTTCTCACCCTAAAAATATATTCCACTCTTGGGGCCTTTTCTCTGATTGTTCATTCCTGTTCAAATCTCCATTTTAAGTAAATATTAGCCATTACTTCATTTCTCTTTGAGTTCTAATCCTGAGTCTCCAGACTTCCTCTATCATGTTATAGCAGCCTTCTTGCCTTGGAAGTACATTCTGACCCTGTAGATTCCTTACCCTGGAAATTCATTCCATCCTTAGATCTAGCCTAACTCTCACCTATCAGATTTCTATCATCCTCATTTTGTCAGCTACATAGGACCAGCAACTTGCTAATTTCCATACTACTGACCCTGCTTTATAACAGAATGTCAAAAGTATTTCCAGTCTTTTCCTTTAACACCTCCTTCATTTCAAAATATATCCCTTCATATTTTCTACACAAATAGTCTTTACATCATTGACTAAAACAAAAGCAGAAAAGGCATTTTAGTGAAAGTGATCCATTCATAAGCTTCTTCTGATTGTTAGGTGATATTTCACAACAAAAGTCTTGGTACTCTCCATTCAAACAAAACAGAGATTTTCTCTTAACTCCTCTCTAGGACCAAAATGATTGGTCCTCACAACAATGTGTGCATTTTCTCTTTCTGGTGCTTTTTCTTGATAGTTACCAAGTCTTAGTATATATTATTATCCTTTCTTGAGGACCTCTGCATCAGTTCACATCAGTTTTTCCATGCCTCCCTCTATCCTTCTTTCTTCTACTTTTATTCATTGCAGGAATAATGAGCTTCATTTCCCAAAAAACAGCATTTTGAAGTATTCCCCAATCAATACGCCTCTCTGTTGCTTCTTGACATTACTCCCCTGGACTAAAACCAGATACCTTCCGGATACCATGTGACCCCTATCTTCAAGAAATAATGAATTACCCCATTGGAAACAGACCAAAGGCAGGCCTGCCATGCAGGAAGCTTCAGATCTCGAACTAGACAATTTCTGACCTGATTGATTTCAAACATCCACATTAGGCCAAGAGTATAAGACCAAAGACATGTCATTTTTACTACTGTAGCCTTGCTAACTGACATCATAATATAAAATCTTTACTAATATCTTTTGTTTTGATATTATTTCCAAATATGTTCCTTTTCATTCTATCCAAAGATAGTCACCAAATACATCAAATACAGAAACAAGAAAAGCAGGAGAAAAGCATGTAACACCTATAAGTACTTATACTTACATATAAGATGGGTCTCCAAATTTTAGCTATATTCCATTCCCAAAGTCTTGGCCCTTTATAACCAAACAAAGTAAGTGTAATCAAACTCTGACACAGCCAGGCTCTAGCACCCAAAGTTGACCAACAGCATGAAGCCAAGGACTTATCATTTTCTGTAATGATGACCATGCTTCTTTATAAGATAATGTCAACATGCTTCTAATTTCTGTTGTTTTGATGTCATTTTCATTACTAAATATTCCTCTCCTGATCCCCTCACAAGGCAGACAGCTAGATCTTCTATCAGAGAAGGAAAAATACATTGAAAGCACTTCAGGAAATCATTTACACAAAAGTTATGATTGACCATTTAGGCCAGAGGTGTCAGATATGTAGTCTTTGTGCCATTTGTGACCCACAACACTCCTCAGTGCAACCCAAACCAGATTAAAATATAATTAGGAAATATTTAACAGAATAAAGAAAAATAAAATAAAACATAATAATTTTTAAAACTAGGTCAGTATGTACCTCTGAGGGGTCCATATGTATGGTTTAGTGGTCCTCATTTCTATTTCAGTTCAACACCATTAGTTAGGCAATGTTCCACACCCAATGTCCTGGAGCTCTATAAACAACCAAAGAAGGGACATTTTAACACGCTGATTAACACACTTTGTTTTGCCAAAATTTCAAAAACGTGTCTAGTATCCTTTGTTTTGACATCACTCTCGATTCTATATCTTTTCGAAACTCATATGCACAAAACCACCCCTTATATCAAAGAATGAAACAAGACAAGCAGAAAAGTCATTTCAGCACAACTTGACAACACATAAACTCTGTTTGAGTCATTGAGAAATACTCTACACTAAACTGCCACTGCTCTGTACCAAACTAAAATGGGTTCAAGAATTTGGATCATTATACTTTTATTGCGTTTAATTTTATCTTTAAGTACTTTCCCTTGATATTTTTGGAGTCAGTATACACATAGTTTTCCTTTCATGTTGAGCATTCCTGTGCTTCAGTTCATTTCAGTCTTCCCATGATTATCCATTTTTTCAAATATCCTTCCTTATACTGCGGGAATTGTGTGTTTCTTCATGTATCATAGTATATTGAGCCACCCCCAACTGATATGCCTCTACCTTGCTTCTTGACAGCAGCTTCATGGATGAAACTTAGATACTTACCAAAATTTTTGTGACCATAGTCTCTAAATGAAGATAATGAATTCCCCTAAGCCAAGGCTGCTACATTTGGAACTGGGAACAGAAGTTCATCAAAGTAGTCTTACTTCTCAAGAAATAGTCAAACTATTACCCAGTCATTTTCTAGCACCCACAGTTGGCCAACAGTATAGAAACTTCATGTACCATAGGACAATGAGACACTCTTAAATCTAAGTGTTTCCATACCTCTTTATCCATTGCAGGCCTGAGGAAGAAAATTAAATGCTCCCACATCCAGAACTCTAAAGCTTATATAAAAATATAATGAATTCCCCATAGCAAATAGTTTTATGGCACAGCTGACTTGGCTAGAGCTGAGACTACAAGTTGATGAAAGTAGACTGACATCACCCAAGCTACCTAAACACAAACATGAAACTGTTTTCTAGCACACACAGTGGCCAGCAACTCAACATCAGGGACATGTCCTTTGCTTAGGGATAACTCTTTTAAACTTTCTACTTGTTTCCCATTTCTAACATATTTTATGTTATTTTTTTTACTTCATTTGCAAGTATCACCTAGCCAGAGATTCAGACATGGTATCCAAGAATGAAAAAAGAATTACATTAAGTTCTGACCCAGGAAATGAGATACATATAAGCTGAGACTGAAATTTTCATTCATATTCTTTACACGATTTCCCAGAGCTCAAAAGATAGTGAAAGGGGTGAGAGGGGGGAGGGGAATTTTATCCACCAGTGACTCAGTTTTGTTATACCAGAAAGTCAATCATACTACCAATATCCATTCATTTTAAAGCAATTCAATCCCAAATATATCCTTTGAAATCTTTTAATTTGAGCCCAAAATTTAAGATCCAAGTGAAATTAAAAATACTAAAATAAGAAAGATTTCAACCAATCTCACCTTCCCCATAGTTTTGTCTGAGAGTTTTGGCATTAGTCAGTAACAAAATCCCTACCAATGGGTAGCCCACCAAAGAAAGTGCATTCTACTCACTACTGTAATCCAGAATAAAACTGTTGCTCAGCATAATCTTATGGCATTTATTTTCAAATCTTTTTTTTCTTTTTTAGCTATTATAAATTAATTGCATGTAAGTTTCACCTTTTGTTTAAAATTTCTGTATATTACTTTTAAAAAGTATTATGATTCCTCTCTTTATCCTTCACCTTAAGCTTTTTTATATTTCATTAATTACGGTTGCACTGACATATGACATTATCAGGAATCCCATTCAAATCCAAGTACCTCCATTACTCTTTTTTCCAAAATGGGTTCAAGAAATCAATAACTTGATTTCAATCTAACAATACTTCTAACCATCTTTTGAAGCATACTCTCTAGGAGAAGTAATGCATTTAATAACTTACCATAGGATGTTGAGGCACCATTAAAAAGAAGAGCTTTCTATTCACTTCTTCTGCAATGAATTCACACACAATATCAGACAAACAAGTCTGAGTGACCAGAGGCCGTATATGGCAGTGAGGATTCCACAGTACATATAGTTAGGAGGCCAGGTAGCTCTAGCCAGGAGTCAAAGAATAATTCAAGGAAAGAACCTCAGTTTTAAAAAATTCCTTCCACTTGGAAAAATTCCTATTCTAGAACACAGAATTAGCCAACATCTCAAGAGTGGGGACATGTCATTTTGCTTAGGGATGACCCTTTCTTGACTTTCTGTTTGTTCCCCCCACTTCTAACATATTTTATGTAAATTTTGCCTTCATTTGCAAATATCTCCATTCATCTTTGCCTGTCTAGAGAGCCAGGATCTACAAGAATGAAAAAAGAACATTATGAAACACTGTCCCGGAAAATCAGGCACATATAATTTGAGGCTGTAATTTTCATTCTTACTAAATGAGCAGTATTTATTCAATAATGAACCTCTTTCATTTTTAGAAAATGTCCACCAAACTATCAAACTCCAGTAATTAGAAAACTTTCAATTTGAAATATGTCCTCTGACATCTTGTAATCTATGACTAAAATTTTGAATTAAAATGAAATTGAAATGCCCATCCCCCAAAATCATCTAGACAATCTTATCCTCAGCATAATTTTAGATATGCTTTTTTGTAATTATTCAACAATTAACACCCAGAATTCTATAAATTAGCAAAGCAGGAGGATTCATTCTAACTACTCATTTCTTGACATCATACTTGTGCAACATGAGTTTAAGGCAATAAATTCTGCTTATTTATTTTTTATTTTAAAATTATGTATTAATTTTATAAAATCAAGTAAAACATATTTCTATGTAAGTCATGTTGTAAAAGAAAACAGAGGGGGAAAAACAAGAAAAATAAAGAAAGTAAAGAAAAAATATGCTTTGATCAGCATTCAGACTCCATCAGTTCTTTCTCTGGAGCTGGATAGCATTTTTCATCACAAGTCTTTCAGAAGTGTATTAGGTCATTAGCTGCTGAGAATAGCTAAGTTATTTGCAGCTGATCATCATACAATGTTGTTGTTAATGTATATAATGCTCTCCTGATTCTGCTCATTTCAGTTTGCATCAGTTCATGTAAGTCCAGGTTTTTCTGAGAGCATCCTGCTTGTCATTTCTTATAACACAATGGTATTCCATCACAATCATGCACAACAACTGGTTCAGCCATTCCTCAATTGATGAACATCCCCTCAATTTCAAATTCTTTGCCACCACTAAAGAGCTGCTATGAATGTTTTTGTATAGAGCCAAAAGTGGTATCCAAGAATGAAAAAAAATACAATGAAACAGGAAATCAGGTACATATAATCTTGGACTGACATTTTCAATCTTACTATTCATGCAATGTCCCAGAGCTGAACAGACTATGAAAGGTAGGGCATTTTATCCACTAATAAAACTTTTTCTTAATTAGAGAATGTTAATGGAGCTACTAATGTCTAATAATTTGGAAACACATTTAATTCCAAATATGTCCTTTGATATCTTGTAATCTGAGACCAAAATTTTAGATCAAAATAAAGTTGAAATGTCCCTTGCCAAAATGCCTTCAGATCATCTAACCCTCAGCAAACATTTGGCGGACCTTTCTGGTATTATTTAACAAATAGCGTCACAAAAATCTATACACTAACAAAGTAAGGAGGAGTATTTTTTTTAATTACTCATTTCTGGGATTACATTCATATACAGAATAAGTTAGTGGTAATAAATTTAACCTATTCATTTTTTACTTTATCAATTATGAATGAATGTAGTAATATATTTTTGTCTTTTTAAAAACATCCCTTTATATTAATTTACTTCAGCCTACTGTTTTTACTCCCTCGTTTCATTATGCCTGTTGATATTAACTTGTTACCAGTTGTAATTCCATACAACGCTATCAAAAATAAACTGAAAATTCAAGTGCTTCTAACATTCTTTTCTGAAAAGGTAGCAGAGAATACCAATCTACCATAGGACATAAAGCCACTGTAAAATCCAAGAGCTTCCAAACTCAGTGGTTCAGCTGGGTTGTGGCAAAATTAAAGGCAGCCTATGACATCCCAGTGCCCACAGTCCTATGGAGCAAAATGATTCCCCATAACAGAGAGGTGAGAGGCCAGGTAGCACTGGTTGAAAGTGGAAAGAAGAATTCAGGGAAAGTTTTCTAGCCAAAACACTTTGGAAGCAGCTCCACGCTGGCTACAGTTCATTTTGTCTAAAAATGACCCATTTTTAATTTCCTATTTGCTCCACATTTGTCGTTTATATAATTTTACTTTGCAATTACAAATAGTTCGCTCATTTTTGGCCTGTGTACAAAGCCATCTATGATAAGAAGAATTATAAGTATGTCCAGGAAGAATGTTCCACAAAGTAACATACATATCATCTAGGACTGATATTTTCATTCTTACTATAGAAGATGTGCCCCAAAACTGAACAGACATCGAAAAATAGGGCTTTATATTCAATAATGAACCTCTTTTGTTAGAAGAAAAAGTCAGCCAAACTACCATATCCACCAATATAAAAAAAATTCCAAACATTTCCTTTGCCAACTTGTAATCTGAGATGAAAATGAGAAATCAAAATGAAAATTAATAGGTAAAAAAAAATCCATATAAAAAGGAATTTAGGAAAACCATCAGTATACTTGTCCTCACAGAAGTTTGAGCTGAAAGTATAGTCATGATGATTGGCTCCAACAACCAAAGAAATTCCACTTTATAAGCATGAAAGTATGTATATTCCTTCATGATACCATCATCATGGATAACAAACAGCCTGATTTAATGATTTTAAAATTTGCATTCTCATTTTTAATTAAAAATTTGACTTAATTTTAAACAATCATTTCCTGAATTTCTTTGTATTTTGTTAGATAAATTTCTTTCATTCTTCCGATTTTTCACTTCCTTCTGGTCAGTATGCTTTCTGGTACTTTCTTCCTTAATGGTTGCTTTGACATACTACACTTTAGGGAGTCACCCTCAAATCCAATGTCTTGTAGCACACATTTTTCCAACATGGCTTCAAGCAGTACCTAAGTTGATGGCCATCTTCCCAGACCTCTCTCCATCCTCTCTCTCATTCCAAAGAAGTGACGGGATTAATAACATACCATAGGATGATCAGGCACTCTGAAACCCAAGAGTTTCCCACCTTTGTGGCCATTCTGGGCCCAAGCAAAATATTATGCACACTACCGTGTACCAGTATCCACAACCTATACGTAGAGAACAAAGATAATCCACTAGGTAGAACTGGGAGGCCAGGTAGATCAGGTAAAACTGGGAAGAGGAATTCGTGTAACAAATCTCAAATATCCATTACTCCCAACAAGGGGAACAAATTATTTCAAGCAAATACATTTGGCTGAGAGCTGCCCACCAGGGATGTATCATTTTCCCTACAGGTGACCCCTTCTTGCTTTCTTCTTTCCTCCATGTTTCTCACTTATTTTATCTTAATTTGACCAGACTGTGAATTACCTCCTTCATTTTTACCATCCAGAGAGCCAGACATGATGTCTAAAAGAAGAAGCAGCTCATGAAATGCTTTCAAAGAAAAACAGTTTACACCTCCAGTTTCATTCATATTCCATCTGCAATGTCCCAGACCTGAATAGCCAACGAGAAGAGTGGCCTTGTGTCCACTAATGAAGCCCTTACTGAAAATTAAAATGTGAAGCAGATTTTAAATATTCATTCATTTGAAACTAAATTCAATCCCCAACTTAACTTTTGCCATCATTTAATCTAAGACTGAAATGTACAACCAAATGAAACTTCCTAGGCATGAAAGAAAAAAAAGAAAGAATAAAAGGAAAAATAGAAGAAAGGAAATAAAAGAAAGAAGGAAAGAAAGGAAGCAAAGAAGGAAAGAAAAAGAGAAAATGAAGGCTTCAGTTTTTCTAGCCTTCACCACAATGTTAGTTGATGGTTTCATCATGATCCAATACCCAACAAAATAACACATTAGAATGTACAAAAGCACATACATTCCAATCCAAAACTCTCAACAAGGATAGTAAATTCATTCGGCATAATTTTATGATTTAATTTTCCCTTCTTTTTGTAAATTCAATTTTCATTTGAATTTATTCAATCTTTTCCTCAATTTCTGATTATTTTATTTTTATCATTTTATTTCAGCCTTCTGATTTCTCTCTTCCTCCTCATCTGCATTATGCTTTCTGATACTTCATTTCTTAATGGCTGCCCTGACATACCAGTGTATTCAGAGTCATTCTCCCAAACCTTCCAACACAACTTTTTCCAACATGGGTTCAAGGATTCTTTAAGTTGATCTCAGTCCTTCCCGCATGGCACACTCTCTTGTATAGACTGAATGTTTGATGCTGTACCATAGGATATTAAGCCACTCTCAAATGCAAGAGCTTCCACTCTCCACTGCTACCCTGCCTTCATGCAGAATCATAGACCTGCCACCACCTCCCAGTGTTCCCAGCCCATATGGAAAAGTAAATGATTCCCCATTACAGAGAGTTGGGAGGATAGGCAGTCCTGGCAGGAAGAGGGAAGAGGAAATCAGGGAATGATTCACAGCTCTCCACATTAACCTTCATCCAGAACAAAGTTTCAAAATACAATTCGCCAGCACCTCTATCTGGCAACATTACATTTAACCTATGAATGTCCCATTTTTGATTTCCTATTTCCCCCATATTTCTCACTTACTGAATTTTAATTTGGTCCTCATCTTCATTCATTTTTACCTGTGCAAAAAGCCAGATATGGAATCCAGGAATGAAACAATTTCCAGAAAGAATGTTCCAGAAAAATCAGCTACATGTCACCTGGGACTGATATTTTCATTCTCCCCATTGAAGTTCTGTTCTACAGTTGAATAGACAAGGAAACCTGGGGCATTTTATCTACTAAAGAACTCCCTCTTCCTTTATGGAGAATGCCAGTCAAACTATCAATATCTGATAATTTAAAAAGATATTCTATTCCAAACATATCTTTTTATATCCCGTAACCTGGACCCTAAATTTAGATAAAAATTAAATACAAACACCCTCTTCTCCATGACTCCCAAAGCATGGAGACAATCCCATTCTGCTAATAACTTTAGCTGAAGATTGTGCGATTTCTGAATGACTTGTGCCCTAGAACTCTAAAGTCCAGCAAAAGAGGGAAATTCCATCTTCTTTAACATCTCTTGGGACAGTTTCAGTTTATAGCATTAAACTGCCCCGGTTCAGTTTTTATTTTGTCAATGCTGTTTTAGTTTCAAAAATATCGTTTTCTTTTATTAAAAACATTACTTCATATGAATTGATTTGTGCCCCTCCATTTCTCTCCATCACTCTTACTATCTCATCTGATACTTCATTTGTCATTAGTTCAAATTCCATACCCTATATTCAGGAATTACTCTCAAATTCTGGTGCTTCCCAAACCCCTTTTCCAAAACAAGTTAAGGCAGCATACAAGGCAATTTCATTCTTCCCTCTCTCCATCCTTGAAAACATCCTCTTTTATACTACAGAAGCGATATGCTTAGTAATACACCATAGGATGAGTGGCTCTTCAATCTGAGAGCTGCCTGCCTCCTTTCTTACCCAAGTTCTGACAAAATCTTAGCACAGGACCACGTGCCAGTATCCACAAGCTTATATGGAGATAAAAGATTTTCCATTACCTACAATTTAAGACCAAGTAGTCCTGGTGAGACCTAAGGAAAAAGAACGAATCTCAATTTTCCCTTACGCCCAACATTGGAAACAAATTCTTTTGAGTGAATCAAAATTAGCCATAAACAGCCCACTGGGGTAATTTCATTTCCCCCACAGATGACCTCTTCTTGATTTCCTTTTTTCCTCCACATGCCTCACTTATTTTATTTTAATTTGGCCTTCATTTTCAAATCCTTCTCCCATTTTTGCTATGCAGAGAGACATGATGACAAAAATGAAGAAGTATTTCATAAACACATTTTCAGGAAGATGAGTTACATGTGAAGGGACACTGCCAGATTCCTTCATATTCCATATGCCATTTGCAAGACCTGAATAGCCAACGACAGGTGGCTCATTTTGTCCACTAGTGATGCCATTTCTTAGTACTAGAATGCAAACCAGACTATCACTATTCTAGTATTTTGAAAGCAAATTCAATTCCAAACGTAGCCTTCCCATCTTGTAATCTGAGACCAAAATGTAAAATCAAAATGAATCTTCATAGGTAAAAAAATAATAATAATAAACAAACAAAAATATAAATAACTAAATAGAAGACTTAGAAAAAGCCATCAGAGCATCTTTCTGTTTTAAGAGTTTGAGCTGATGGTTTTCTCATGATCACAAGATTCAAAGAAATCTCACTTTATACGCATGAAAACACTTACATTCCTTCTCAACACTCCCCCTCCTCAAAGGATAACAAACCAACTCAGCCTAATTTTCTGACTTAAAAACTGACTTCCTCATTTTAAAAATATTATTTTCTCTTAATTTGATACAATCTTTCCTGTTTTTCATTGCATTTTATATCAGTCTTCTGTTTTTCTCTTCCTTATTCTGTTTAGTATGCTTTCTGAAACTTCTTTTCTTAATAGTTGCCTTGACATACCACACTTTGGGGAGTCACCCTCCAATCCAATGTCTTCCAGCACACGTTTTTCCAACATGGGTTCAAGCATTTCTCAGTTGATGGCTGTCTTCCCAGGCCTCTCTGAATCCTTTAAAGCATCCTCTCTCATCCCAGAGAAGTGAGGGGATTAATAAGAGAGCATAGGATGATCAGGCACTCTGAAATCCAAGAGCTTCCTGCCTTTGTGGCTACCCTGGGCCCAGGCAAAATATAACGCACACTACCACATAACAGTATCCACAACCTATGTAAAGAGAACAAAGATTCTCCTTTAAAGACAGTTGAATGGCCAGTCAGTCCAGTGAGAACTGGGAAGACAAATTCCTGTAACAAATCTCAAATCTCTATTGTTCTTAACTTGGGGAATAAATTTTTTTGAGCAAGCACAGTTGGTCAAGAGCTGTCCACAGGGGACGTTTCATCTTCCCTACAGGTAGCACCTTCTCACTTTCCTTTTTTCCTCCATGTTTCTCACTTATTTTATCTTAATTTGGTCTAGATTGTCAATTATCTCCTTCATTTTCACCATCCAGGGAGCCAAACATGGCATGTAAAAGAAGCAGCAAAAAAAAAGCAGCATTTCATGAAAGGCTTTTAAGGAAAAATAGTTACATGTAAGGTGACACTGCCATTTTCATTCATGTTCCATACACAATGTCCCAGACCTAAATAGCCAACAAGTGTATCCATGTGTCCACTCATAACACCCTTATTTAAAAGTAGAATGTGAGACAGACTTTAAATATCCACTAATTTGAGATCATATTCAATTTCAAACTTACCCTTTGCTATCGTCTAATCTGAGATTGAAATATACAATCAAAATGAAACTTCCTAGGCATGAAGAAGAAAAGAAAGAATGAAAGGAAGGAAGGCAGGAAGGAAGGAAGGAAGGAGGGAAGGAAAAGAAGGAAAAAAAGTAAATGTAGCCATCTGAACCCAACAACCAAAGAAATAACATTTTAGCATGTAGTAAAACACGTGCATTTCTTTCCAAAATTTTTCCCAAGGGTAACAAATTTACACAGCAAAATTTTATGACATTACAATTCCTTTTTTGCAAATTCAATTTTCATTTGAGTTTAGACTCTTTTCCTTAATTTCTGATTATTTTATATCAATTTATTTCAATCTTTTGATTTCTCTCTTCCTCCTCCTCATCAGTATGGTTTCTGATACCTCATTTATTAATGATTGCCTTGACATACCAGAGTATCTAGAGTCACTCTCATACCCAATGCTTCCAACACCCCCTATTCCAACATGGGTTCAAGAAATCTCTAAGTTCATCCCAGTCTTTCAAGGCCTCTCACTACCCTGCCAAGCATACTCTCTCATACAGAATGAAAGTATTTGATACTGTACCATAGGAAACTAAGCCACTTTCAAATCCAAGAGCTTCCACCCTCCACTGTTACCCTGCCTTCATGCAAAATTATAGGCATTCCACCATCTCCCAGTGACCACATCCCTTATAGGGAGGTAAATTCTTCCCCATTGCAGAAAGTTAGGAGGACAGGCAGCCCTGGCTGAGAGAGAAAATTAGGGAATTGTTCACAGCTCCCTACATCAACCTTAATCCAGAATTAAATCTAGAAAAAAAAATCGCCAGCAACTCCACCTGGTGAAATTTTATTTGATGACCCATCTTTGATTTCCTATTTCCTACATATTTTCCACTTACTGAATTTTAATTTAGCCCTCATTGACAAATATCTTCATTTATCTTTACCTGTGCAAACAGCCAGATTTGTAATCCAAGAATGAAACAGAATTTCCAGAAAAACTGTTCCAGAAAAATCAGCCACATATCACCTGAACTGATATTTTAATTCTCCCCATTAAAGCTCTTTCTCATAGTTGAATAGACAAAAAAACTTGGGGTACTTTATCTACTAAAGAACCCCCTTTATTTACGGAGAATGTCAGTCAAACTTCCAATATCTAGTCATTTGAAAGGACATTTAATTTCAAACATATCCTTGGATATCCTGTAATCTGAACCCCAAATTTGGATCAAAGTGAAGTGCAAATATTCCACATGTCCCCAAAACAATGGAGACAATTCTACTGAGCTCATAGCTTTAGTAGAAGTTTCTACAATTTTGGAATGACTGGTGCCCTAGAATTCTAAAGCCTAGCAAAACAGGGGAATTCCATTTGCCTTCACAGTTCTTGGATAACATCTTGGCACAGTCTCAGTTTATAGCATTAAATTGCACCTATTCATTTTTTGTTTTATTGATGCTGTTTTAATTTCAAAAATATTGTTCTTTTTAGTGAAGAAGATTGCTTCATATTAATTGATTTGTGTCCCTCCATTTCTCTCCATCATTCTCATTGTCTCATCTGATATTTCATTTTTTATTGATTGAAATTCCATACCCCTTGTTCAGGTGTCACCACAAATCCTAGTGCTTTCCAAATTCCTTTTCCAAAACAGGTTTAGGCAATCTATAAGTTAATTTCATTCAAAGCCTCTCTTGATCCTTGAAAGTATCCTCTCTTATATTAGAGAACTGATGTGCTTACTGACACATCTTAGGATGCCAAGGGTTCTTAAATCTGAGATCAGCCTGCCTCCTTTTTTCACTGGGTTCAGCAAAATCTTAGGCAAACTACCCTGTGCCAGCGTCCACAAGCCTATATGGAGGTAAAAGATTTTTCACTACCTGGAGTTCAAGCAGACCTGGGAAGAAGAATAGATGCAACAAATTCTCTCCTCCTCCCAAAAGTGGGAACAAATTCTTTTGAACAAACCAAATTTGCTAAGAACTCCCCACTGGGGCCATTTCATTTTCTCCATAGATGACCCCTTTTGATTTCCTTTTTCCTCTAATATGTCTCACTTTTTTATTTTAATTTGGCCTTCATTTTCAAATCCTTCTTTCATTTTTACCTATCCCAGAGAGCCAGACATGATATAAAAAATGAAGACACCTTTCATTAAATGCTTTTCAGTAAGATCAGTTACACGTAATGGGACACTGCTAGGTTCCTTCATATTCGATACACCATTTCCAAAACCTGAATAGCCAAAAAAAGGTGCCACATTTTGTCCAATAACGAACCAATTTCTTAATACTAAAATGCAAATCTCACTATCACTATCTGACAATTTGAAAGCAAATTCAATTCCAAACATAACCTTTCCCTTGTTGTTATCTGAGACCAAAATGTGAAATCAAAATGAAACTTCATAGGCAAAAAAAATCAATAAACAAAAATATAAATAAATAAATAGATGATACTTTAAAAAGCCATCAGACTATGCTACTGTCCTCAGAGTTCGAACTGATGGTTTGCTCATGATCCCACAATCAAAGAAGTCCCATTTTATAAGCATGAAAGCATGTATATTCCTTCACAACACTCTCCCCAAGGACAAGCTTTCTCTGCCTAATTTTCTGACTTTAAAGCTGCAGTCCTCATTGTGAAATATAATTTTCTCTTAATTTGATACAACCTTTTCCCGTTTTGTTTGTATTTTTTATATAAATTTACTTCAGTCTTCTTTTTCTCTTCCTTCTCCTGTTCAGTATGCTTTCTGATCCTTCCTTAATGGTTGTCGTGACCATTACTCCTCCTACACTTTGAGGAGTCACTCCAATCCAATGTCTTGCAGCCCATATTTTTCCACCATGGGTTCAAGCACTCCCTAAGTCAATGACCATCTTCCCAGGGCTCTCTCCATCCTTTAAAGCATCCTCTTTCATCCCAGAGAAATGAGTTTAATAAATGAGATTAGGTACTCTGAAATCCTAGAGTTTCCTGCCTCTGTGACTACCCTGGGCCCAGGCAAAATATTACACACACTACCATGTACCAGTATGCACAAACAATATATGGAAAAGTAAGATTCTCCTTTAGAGAGGGTTGGGAGGTCAGGCAGTCCAGATGAGAACTGGGAAGAGTAACTCTTATATTGAACCTCAAATCTCCATTAATCCCAACTTGGGGAACAAATTCTTTTAAGCAAACACAGTTGACCAAAGGCTACCCACAGGAGACATTTCATTTTCCCCAGAGGTGGTGCCTTCTTGCTTTCCTTTTTCCTCCATATTTCTCACTTATTTTATCTTAAATGTGACTTCATTTTTACCTATACAGAGAGCCAAACATGACATCTAAAAGAAGCAGCATTTCATGAAAGACTTTTAAAGAAAAACAATTACGTGTAAGGTAACAAAGCCAGTTTCATTCATATGTCAAACACAAAGTCCCAGACCTGAACAGCCAACAAGAATTGAGGCCTTGTGTCCGCTCATGATGCCCTTACTTAAAACTAGAATATGAACCAGACTTTACATCTCCATTAATTTGAAATCAAGTTCATTACCCAAATATCTTTGGTCATCATGTAATCTGAGACTGAAATGTACAATGAAAATTCCTAGGCAGGAAGGAAAAAAGAAAGAAAGAATGAAAGGAAAAAACAAAAGAAAGAAAAAAAGAAAAGGCATCAGCCCTTCTAGCCATCACCACAATAGTAACAGATGGTTTTATCACGATCCAACAACCACATTAGAACATACAACACATCAGAATATACAAAAGCATGTACATTCCAATCCAAAACTCTCAACAAGGATAGTAAATTCATTCGGCATAATTTTATGATTTAATTTTCCCTTCTTTTTGTAAATTCAATTTTCATTTGAATTTATTCAATCTTTTCCTCAATTTCTGATTATTTTATTTTTATCATTTTATTTCAGCCTTCTGATTTCTCTCTTCCTCCTCATCTGCATTATGTTTTCTGATACCTCATTTCTTAATAGCTGCCTTGACATACCAGTGTATTCAGAGTCATTCTCCCAAACCTTCCAACATAACCTTTTCCAACATGGGTTCAAGGAATCTTTGAATTGACCCCAGTCCTTCAAGACCTCTCTCCATCCTGCATAGCACACTTTCTTGTATAGACTGAATGTTTGATACTGTACCATAGGATACTAAGCCACTCTCAAATGCAAGAGCTTCTACCCTCCACTGCTACCCTGCCTTCATGCAAAATCATAGGCCTGCCACCACCTCCCAGTGTTCCCAGCCCATATTGAGAGGTAAATGATTCCTTGTTGTAGAGAGTTGGGAGAACAGGCAGCCCTGGCTGGAAGAGGGAAGAGGAAATCAGAAATGATTCATAGCTCTCCACATCAACCTTCATCCAGAACAAGTAAATGGCTAGTAGCTCCACCCTGGAGAAATTTCATTTGACCTACAGATGACACATTTTTGATTTCCTATTTTCCCCATATTTCTCACTCACTAAATTTTAATTTAGCCCTCATTGACAAGGGTCTTCATTCATCTTTACCTGTGCAAAAAGCCAGATATGGAACCCAAGAATGAAACAAAATTTCTCCAGAAAGATTGTTCCAAAAAATCAGCTGCATATCACCTGGGACTACCTTTTCATTCTCCCACATTCTGTCCCACAGCAGAATAGATGAGGAAACCTGAGACATTCTACCTACTAAAGAATTCCCTTCCTTCATGGAGAATGTCAGCCAAACTGACAATATCCAGTAATTTGAGAAGATATTCGATTCCAAACATATCCTTGGATATCTATTAATCTGTACCCCAAATTTGGATAAAAATTAAATATAAACACCCTCTTCTCCATGCCCCCCAAAGCATGGAGACAATCCCACTCTGCTCATAACTTTAGCTGAAGTTTATGCAATTTCTGAATGACTGGTGCCCTAGAACTCTAAAGCCTAGAAAAACATGGGAATTCCATCTGCCTTCACACTTCTTAGATAACATCCTTGTGAAGCCACAGTTTATAACATTAAATTGCACCTGTTCATTTTTTTATTTTATTACTGCTGTATTAATTTTAAAAAAATATTGTCCTCTTTTATGAAAAGCATTGCTTCATATGAATTGATTTGTGCCCCTCCATTTCTCTCCACCATCTCAATATTTCATTTGATATTTCATTCATCATTGGTTGAAATTTCATACCCCTCATTCAGGAGTCACCCTCAAATTCTGGTGCTTCCCAAACGCCTTTTCCAAAACAAGTTTAGGCAGCATACAAGGCAATTTCATTCTTCCCTCTCTACATCCTTGAAAGCATCCTGTCATACTACAGAAGCGATATGCTTAATAATAGGATGAGTGACTCTTCAATCTGAGAGCTGCCTGCCTCTTTTCTTACCTTGGGCTCTGGCAAAATCTTAGCCACAGCACTATGTGCTAGTGTTCACAACACCATATGGAGGTAAAATATTTCCATTAGCTAGATTTCAAGGCCAGGCAGCCCTGGCCAGACTTGGGAAGGATAACTGATGCCACGAATTCCAGTTTTTCCTTAGTCCCTATATTGGAACACATTCTTTTGAGTGAACCCAATTGGCCAAGGGCTACCTAGCTGGGTCATTTCATGTTCCCTTCTTGATTTCCCTTTTTCCTCCACACATCTCATTTATTTTATTTTAATTTGGCCTTCATTTTCAAATCCTTCTCTCATTGTTGCCTATCCAGAAAGCCAGAGATAGTATAAAAAATAAAGAAGCATTTCATAAAATGCTTTTCAAGAAGATGAGTTACACGTGAGGGGATACTCCCAGGTCCCATGATATTCCATGCACTATTTGCAAGACCTGAATAGCCAACAACAGGTGTCTTATTTTGTCCCCTAATGACGTCATTTTTAATACCAGAATGCAAACCTGACTACTACTATCTAACAATTTAAAAGCAAATTCAATTCCAAACATATCCTTTCCCCACTCTTGTAATCTGAGACCAAAATGTGAAATCAAAATGAAGCTTCATAGGCAAAAAAATCAATAAAGAAACATAAACTATAAATAACCAAATAGAATACTTAGAAAAATCCATCAGACTCTCATTCTGACGTCAAAGTTTGAGCTTCTGGCTTTCTCATGATCCCACAACCAAAGAAATCCCACTTTATGAGCATGAAATGCTCCTTCACAACACTCTCCCCAAGGATAACAAACTAACAGTCTAATTTTCTGACTTTAAATCTCCCTTCCTCATTTGAAAATATAATTTTATCTTAATTGGATTCAATGTTTTCCTTTTTTGGTATTATTTTATATCAATTCATTTCAGTCTTCTGATTTTACTCTTCCTTCTCCTGCTCAGTATGCTTTCTGATGAGGGTAGCTAGGTGGTGCAGTAGATAGAGCACCAGTGCAGGAGTCAGGGGGACCTGAGTTCAAATCTCACCTCAGACACTTGACACTCACTAGCTGTGTGACCTTGGGCAAGTCACTGAACCCCAATTGCCTCATCCTGGGTCATCTCCAGTCATCCTGATGAATATCTGGTCACTGGATTCAGATGGCTCTGGAGGAGAAGTGAGGCTGGTGACCTGCACAGCCCTCCCTCACTCAAAACAAAATCAAGTGCAAGTCATGTCATTATTTCTTTGACGGCATGGTCTTCTTCGGCAACGAAGGACGAACGCACACATGCTTTCTGATACCTCTTTCCTTAATGGTTTCCTATAACAAATCTCCAATAATCTCCATTACTCACAACTTGGGGAACAAATTCTTTTGAGCAAACACAGTTGGCCAAGAGCTGGCCACAGGGGACACTTCATTTTCCCTACAGATGGTGTGTTCTTGCTTTTCTTTTTCCTCCACTTTTCTCACTTGTTTTATCTTAATTTGGCCTAGATTGTCAAATATCTCCTTCATTTTCACCTGTTCAGAGAGCCAGAAATAATATCTAAAAGAAGCTTTTCATGAAAGGCTTTTAAGGAAAAATAGTTACATGTAAGGTGACACTGCCAGTTTCATTCATAGTCCATCTGCAATGTCCCAGACCTAAATAAGCAACAAGAATTACAGCCTCGTGTCCTCTCATGACACCTTTATTTAAAACTAGAATGCAAAACAGACTTTAAATATCCATTAATTTGGGATCAAATTCAATTCTAAACTTATCCTTTGCCATCTTCTAATCTGGGACTGAAATGAACAATCAAAATGAAACTTCCAGAGCATGAAAGAAGGAAGAAAAGGAAGGAAGAAAGGAAGGAAGGAAAGCAGGAAGGAAGGCAGGAAGGAAGGAAGAAAATGAAGTCATTAGACTTTCTAGCCTTCACCATAGTCTTAGCTCATGGTTTCAACAGAATCCAACCACCAAAGGAATAATAAGAAAGTATGAAAGCATGTACATTCCTTCCCCAAACTCACCCCAAAGATAACAAACTTAGTAAAATTTCATGACATTAAATTTCCTGGTTTTGCAAATTCAGTTTTCATTTCTGTTTAGATCATCTATTCTTCAATTTCTGGTTTTTCTTTCATATCAATTTATTTCAACCTTTT
Organism: Notamacropus eugenii; assembly: GCF_028372415.1. NCBI lineage: Eukaryota > Metazoa > Chordata > Mammalia > Diprotodontia > Macropodidae > Notamacropus > Notamacropus eugenii. The sequence goes on from NC_092879.1 coordinate 56,173,530, forward strand.
GATTTCTTTCTTCCTCCTCCTTATCAATATGGTTTCTGATACCTCATTACTTAATGGTTGCCTTGACATACCAGAGTATCCAGAGTCACCCTCACATCCAAACCTTCCAACACCTCCTTTTCCAACATGGGTTCAAGGAATCCCTAAGTTGACCCCAGTCTTAAAAGTCACTCTCCATCCTACATAGCATACCTTCTTGTATAGAATGAATGCATTTGATGCTGTACCATGGATACTAAGCCACTCTAATCCAAGAGTTTCCACCCTCGAGGGCTACCCTGCTTTCATGCAAAATCATAGACATATCACCCCTTCCAGTAACCACAGTTCATATTAAGTGGTAAATGATTCCTCATTGCAGAGAGTTTGGAAAACATTGAGCCCTGGCTGGAAGAGGAAATTAGGGAATGATTCACTGCCCTCTACATCAACCTTCATCCAGAGCAAAGTCTAGCAAAAAAAAAAAAAAATTGCCAATAGCTCCACCTTGGTGACATTTCATTTGAGCTACAGAAGACACATTTCTGACTTCCTATTTCTCTCATATTTTTCTCTTATTGAATTTTAATTTAGGTCCCATTGACAAATATCTTCATTTATCTTTACCTGTGCAAAAAAGCCAGATATGGGACCCAAGAATGAAACAGAATTTCCAGAAAAACTGTTCCAGAAAAATCAGTCACATATCACCTAAACTGGTATTTTCATTCTCCCTATTAAAGCTCTGTCCCACAGCTGGAAAGACAAGGAAAACTGGGGCATTCTTTCTGCTAAAGAATCCCCTTCCTTTATGGAAAATGTCAGCCAAACTACTAATATCCAGTAATTTGAAAAGACATTCTGTTCCAAACATATCCTTGGGTATCTTATAATCTGGACCCCAAATTTGGATAAAAATGAAATGCAAATACCCTCTTGCTTATGCTCCCCAAAGCATGGAGGCAATCTCACTGTGCTCATAGCTTTTGCTGAAGTTTGTACAATTTTGGAGTGATTGGCGCCCTAGAACTTTAAAGTAAAAAAAAGTTCTAAAGAACTCTAAACAGGGGAATTCTGTCTGCCTTCACACTTCTTGGATAACATCCTGGCACAGCCTTAGTTTATCATAATAAATTGCACCTGTTCAGTTTTGATTTTATTGCTGCTATATTAATTCCAAAAACATCATCCTTTTTTGTTAAAAACATTGTTTCATATGAATTGATTTGTGCGCTTCCATTTCTCTTCATCCTTCTCACTATCTCATCTGATATTTCATTTGTTATTGGTTAAAATTCCATACCCCACATTTAGGGGTCACCCCAAAATCCTAGTGCTTCCCGCACCTCTTTCCCAAAACACGTTTAGGCAATCTAGAGATTAATTTCAGCCTTCCCAGCCTCTCTCCATCCTTGAAAGCATCCTCTCATATTAGAGAACTGATGTGTTTTATAACACACTTTAGAATAATGAGGGGTACTTTGATCTGAGAGCTGCCTGCCTCCTTTCTTAGGTAAAATCTTAGGTACACTACTACATGCCAGTGTCTACAATGCTACATGGAGGTAAAAGATTTTCCATTACCTAGATTTGAAGGCCAGGTAGCCCTGACCAGATCTGAGAAGATGAACTGATCCAACAAATTCTAGTTCCCTCTTACTCCCCACATTGGGAAGAAATTCTATTGAGCGAATCCAATTGTCTAGGAGCTGCCCAATGGGGCCATTTCATTTTGCCCACAGATGACCCCTTCTTGATTTCCCTTTTTCCTCCACACATGTCACTTATTTCATTTTAATATGGTATTCATTTTCAAGTCCTTCTGTCTTTTTTGCCTATCCAAAGAGCCAGACATGATATCAAAATGAAGGAGATCTTCAATCCTTCATTCACATGCGGGGTGACACAACCAGGTTCCTTCATATTCCATACACCATTTCCTAGACCTAAATAGCAAAAAAAAAAAAGGTGTCACATTTTGTCCACTAATACCATCATTTCTTAACACTAGAATGCCAGTCAGATTATCATTATCTATCAGTTCCAAACATAACCTTTGCCACCTTGTAATCAGGACCAAAATGTGAAATCAAAATGAAACTTCATAGACAAAAGATCAACAAACAAACAAAAAATATAAATAGCTAAATAAAATACTTGTAAAAAGCCATGAGACTATCTTGCAGTCCTCAGAGTTTGAACTGATGGTTTTTTCATGATCCCATAACCAAAGAAATCCCACTTTATAAGCATGAAACCATATACATTCCTTCAAAACACTCTCTTCAAGGATAACAAACTTACTCAGCCTATTTCTCTGTCTTTAAAACTCCCTGGTTCCTTTTAAAATATAATTTTCTCTTAATTTGATGCAACCTTTTCCGGTATGTCTTTGTATTTTTATATCAATTTACTTCAGTCTTTTTTTTTCTCTTCCTCCTCTTGCTCAGTATGCTTTCTGAGACTCAATGTACAATAAAAATGAAGATTCCTAGGCATGAAGGAAAAAAGAAAACACAAAAAAATAGAATGAAAGGAAGGAAGAATAGAAGGGAGTGAGGAAGGAAGGAAGGAAAAAAGATAACAGGGAGGAAGGAAGAAAGGAATGAAGAAAAAAGGAAGAAAAGAAAGAAAGAAAAAAGAAAAAGAAGCTATCAGCCTTTCTGTCCTTCACCACAGTGTTAGCTGATAGATTTGTCATGATCCAACAATCAAAGAAATAATACTTTAGAATGTATGAAAGCATACACATTCCTTCCCAAACCTCCCAAGGATAACAAACTCAGCATAATTTTTTGACATTAAATTCCCCTTCTCTTTTGAAAATTCAATTTTTGTTTGAGTTTATGCAACCTTTTCCTCAATTTCTGATTATTCTTTTATGTCATTTTATTTCAGTGTTCTGATTTTTCTCTACCTTCTTGTCATCAGTACGCTTTCCGATACCTCCTTACTTCATGGTTGCCTTGACATACCAGCATATCCAGAGTCACCCTCACATCCAGTCAGTCCTTCCAACACCTTTTCCAACATGGATTTAAGGAATCTTTAAGTTGATCCCAGTCTTTTTCAAGGCTTCTCTCCATCCTGCAGAGCATACTCTCTTGTAAAGAATGAATGCATTTGATGCTGTACCATAGGATACTAAGCCACTCTTCAAATCCAAGACCTTCCACCATCCACTGCTACCCTATCTTCATGCAAAATCATAGGCATTCCTCCATCTCCCAGTAAACACATCCCATATTGGGAGGTAAATTCTTCCCCATTGCAGAGTTCGGAGTCCAGGAAGTCCTGGCTGGAAGAGGGAAGATGAAATCTGGGAAGGATTCACAGCTCTCCCCATCAACCTTCATCCATAACAAAATTTCCAAAAAAACTGGCCAGCAGCTCCACCTGGTGACATTTCCTTTGTCCTACACATGACTTATTTTTTATTTCCTATTGCCCCTATATTTCTCACTTACTGAATTTTCATTTAGCCCTCATCAACAAATATCTTCATTCATCTTTACGTATGCAAAAAGCCAGATACAAAATCCAGGAATTAAACAATTTTCAGAAAAACAAAATGTTCCAGAAAAATCGGCTACCTATAATCTGGGACTAACATTTTCATTCTCCCTACAGAAGTCCTGTCCCACAGCTGAATAAAAAAGGAAACCTGGGACATTTTACTACTGAAGAAACCCCCTTTTTATGTAGAATGTTGACCAACCTTCCTATATCCAATAATCAGAAAATATTAGATTCTAAACAAATCCTTGGATATTCTGTAATCTGAACCTCAAATTTGGATCAAAATGAAATGCAAATACCCTCTTTCCCTTTCCCTACTTTCCCCAAAGGTATAGAGACAATCCTACTCTGCCAATATCTTTAGCAGAACTTTGTGCAATTTTTGAGCGACTGGTGCGCCCTAGAACTCTAAAGCCTAACAAAACACGGGAATTCCGTCTGCCTTCACACTTCTTGGATAACATCTTGACATAACCTCAGTTTATAGCATTAAGTTACACCTGCTCAGTTTTTGTTCTATTGATGCTGCTTTAATTTCAAAAAAAAATTGTCTTCTTTTGTTACAAACATTGCTTCATATGAATTGATTTGTGTTCCTCTATTTCTCTCCATCATTCTCACTATCTCATCTGCTATTTCATTTGTTATCAGTGGAAATTCTTACCCCACGTTCAGGAGTCACCACAAATGCTAGTGCTTCCCAAATTCCTTTTCCAAAACACATTTCTACAATCTATAAGGTAATTTCAGTCTTACCAGGCCTCCCTTCATCCTTAAAATCATGCTCTCTTATACTAGAGAAGCATTTGCGCTTAATAACACACCTAAGGATGATGAGGGCCTCTTCCATCTGAAACCTGCCTTACCCCTTTCTTAGCCTGGGTTCAGGCAAAATCTTAGACACACTACGATGTACCAGCTTCCACAAACGTATATGGAGGTAAAAAATTAACCTTTCCCTATACTTCAAATCCAGACAGTCCTTGCCAGACATGGGAAGAAGCAGTGTTGCAATGAATCTCAGTTCTCCCTTACGCCCAACATTTGGAATAAATTCTTTTGAGCACATCCAGTTGACCAAGTGCTGCCCACTGGGGTCAATTCATTTTCCCTATAGATGACCCCCTTCTTGATTTCCCTTTATCCTCCACACATCTCACTTATTTCATTTTGATTTGACCTTCATTTTCAAATCCTTCTTTCCTTTTTGCCTATCCAGAGAGCCAGATGTGAAGAAGTATCGTACTAAATGCTTTTCAGAAAAATCAGTTACATGTGATGGGATACTGCCGGTTTCATTCATATTCCATACATGATGTCCCAGACTTGAATAGCTAACAAAAAGCGTAGCCTTATGCCTGCACATGACACCCTTATTTACAACTAGAATATGAAACAGACTTTAAATATCCATTAATTTGAGATCAAATTCAATTGTAAGATTATCTTTGCCATCTTTTAATCTGAGACTGAAATATACAATCAAAATGATACTAGGAAGGAAGGAAGGAAGGAAGGAAGGAAGGAAGGAAGGAAGGAAGGAAGGAAGGAAGGAAGGAAGGAAGGAAGGAAAGAAGGAAGGAAAGAAGGAAGGAAAGAAGGAAGGAAAGAAGGAAGAAAAAAAGAAGCCATCAGTCTATCTGGCCTTTACCACAGAGTTAGTTGATAGTTTTGTCATGATTCAACCACCAAAGAAATAACATTTAACAAAAGCATGCACATTCCTTCCCAAAACTCTCTCCAAGGATAACAAACTTATTCAGCATAGTTTTATGACATTAATTTTCCCTTCTTTTTTGCAAGTTCAATTTTCATTTGCATCTGGACCATCTTTTCCTCAATTTCTGATCATTCTTTCATATAATTTTATTTCATTCTTCTCATTTCTCTTTCTCCTCTTCGTAAATATGCTTTCTGATATCTCATTACTTAATGGCTGCTTTGACATACCAGTGACCAGAGTCACCCTCACATCCAATCCTTCCAGCACTTCCTTTTCCAACATGGGTTCAACAAATCTCTGAGTGGATCCCAGTCTTTCATGGCCTCTCTCCATCCTGCAAAGCATACTCTTTTGTACATAATGAACATGTTTGTTGCTGTACCATAGGATACTAAGCCACTTTCAAATCCAAGAGCTTCCAGCTTCAAGTGCTACCCTTCCTTCATGCAAAATCATAGGAATTCCATCATCTCCCAGTGACTATAGCCCATATCAGGAGGTAAATAATTCCTCATTGCAGCAAGCTGGAAATCCAGGCAGCCATGGCTGGAAGAGGGAAGAAGTCGTCAGGGAATGATTCGCAACTCTCCACATAAATATTTATCCAGAACAAAGTCTAGCAAAACAATTGGCCAGCAACTCTACCCTGAAAACATTTCATTTGGCCTACAGATGCCTCATTTTTTATTTTTAATTCCTCCATATGTTTCACTCATTGAATTTTATTTTGACCCTTATTGACAAATATCTTTACCTATTCAAAAAACTAGATATGAAATCCAAAAATCAAAAAGAATACCTAAAAAAACTGTTCCAGAAAATCACTATCTATCACAAGACTTATTTTATATTTCTTTCCCACAACTGAAGAGACAATTAAATCTCAGGTATTCCATCTACTAATTAACCTCCTTTGTTAGTTGAGAATATTAGGCTACCCACCAATATCTAGTAATCTGAAAACAAGTTTGACTCCAAACTTTTCCTTTGACATTTTGTAACATGAGACTCAAATTTTGATTTTAAAAAAGAAATGACCTCCCAAATCTTTCTGTCATTCTCACTTCTTTCATAGTTTTTGCTGATTTTACAACATGGGTTGCAAACATCTCAAACCTAAAACTCTAAAAAGTAGCGAATAATTTGAATTTGGTTTGCTTTCTCACTTTTTGGATAAATTCCTCATATGGCATAAGTTCATTGCATTTAGTTTCACCTAGTAATTTTTCATTTTATATGATCTATTAATTTTATAAAACAATTTCCTTTTTTTGAACATTGCTTCATATTTTTTTATTTTCCTCCATCATTCTCGATATGTCATCTGATATTTTGTTTGTTATTGCTTGAAATTCTATATCCCACATTCAGAAGTCATCTTCATATCTTAGTGCCTCTAATGCTCTTATTCAAAAATAGGGCTTGTTGTCTATATATTGATATCAATTTTCTAAAGCCTCCTTCCATCTTTCAAGTCATCCTCTCTACTAGAGAAATGAAGGATGATATGTGACTCTCATATCCAAGATCTTTCTTCCTCTTTTGTTAGCCTGGTCTCTGGCAAACTCTTAGGCAAACTACATTGCACCGATTTCCACAAGTCCTGTATGAAGGGAAAAGATTCTGCATTACCTAGAGTTCAAGACCACATAGCCCTGGGAAGAGGAATTGATACAACGAATCTCAGTTCTCCCTTATTCGCAACATTGGGAACCAATTCTTTCCAGTAAACCCCATTGCCCAAGAGTATCACAATGGGGCCATTTCTTTTGTGTACATATGACTCTTCTTGATTTTCTTTTCCCTCCACATTTTTTCATTTATGTTATTTTAATTTGGCTTTTATTTTCAAATCTTTTCCTCATTTTTGCCTATCCAGAGAGCCAGACATATTATCTAAAAAAATGAAAAAGCATTTCATTAAATTCTATGAAGGAAAAATCAGTTTTATATAGTGTGACAGTAGCAGTTTTATTCCTATTCCATACACAATGTACAACATACAAATAGCAAATAAAATAAAATAAAATAAAACTTTCTGTATTTTGTCCACCCATGATGCCCATTTCTTTTTACTAGAACGTAAACCAGACTATGAATATCTATTCATTTCAAAGCAAATTCAAATTCCAAACATATCCTTTGCCATTTTGTAACCTGAGACCAAAATGTGTAATCAAAATGATACTTCATAGACAATTAATTAATTAATTAAACAAGCCATCCGTCTATCTTGCCTTCCCCAGATTTTTATCTGATTGTTTGTTCATGATCCAAACAATCTAAGAAATATCACTTTACATCCTACAAAAGCATGTACATTATTTTACAAAACTTTTGACGAATAACAAACTTACTTAGCATAATTTTATATTATGATATTAATGATATATCCATTGTAAATATTATTTTCATTTAATTTCATACAATTTTTTCCTCACTTTCTGAGTATTATTTTTTATCAATTTATTTCTGGCTTTTGTACTTTCTCTTTCTTATTTTCAATATTCTCTCTGATACTTCATTATTTAATGGTTCCCTTGACATACGAACCTATCAGGAGTCACTCTCAAATCATATTGCTTCCAACACACATTTTTCCAACATGGGTTCAGGCAGTCTGTAGGTTTATCTCCATCCTTTAAATCTTACTCATTTATATAGGCTATGTAATATATTTAATGACCCACCATAGCATACTAAGCCACTCTGAAATCCAAAACCTTCTGCCCTCTATTGCTACCCTCCATTCATCCAAAATCATAGACCATGTCTCAATGACCACATGTCATATATGGAGGTAAATGATTTCCCATTACGTAGAGTTAGGAGGCCAGACAGTATTGGCTAGAAGTTGGAAGAGAATTCAGAGAAAGAGTCTTAATTCTCCAAATCAACCTACATTCAGAACAAATTCTTTCCAGCAAAAAGAATTGGGCAACAGCTTTACAATGTCAGCATTTCATTTTACCTACAGATGATCCAGTTCTGTTTCCTATTTTCTCCATATTGCTGCTCACTTATTTTGTTTTAATATGGTCCTCATGCACAAATATCCTCATTCATCTTTCCCTATGCAGGAAGCCCAATTTGGTATTCAAGAATGAAAAAGGATTTCCAGACATACTATTCCAGAAAAACTGGCAATTATCTTCTGGGGCTGACATTTTCATCCTTACTATATTAGCTATGTTCCAGAGCTGAATAGACAATGAAAGCTAGGGCATTATTTCCAATAACTGACCTCTTAGCTTAGTAGATAATGCCCACCAAACTACCAATATTCAGCAATTTGAAAACTCATTCAATTCCAAATATTTTCTTTTATATGTTTTGATATCTTATTATCTGAGACTAAACTGAAATGGAAATCCCCCCCCCCCACACACACACACCATTCAGAAAATCTCATATACCTTATAGTTTTAGGTGAGCTTTTGGCAATTTTTGAACAACTCATGCCTCAGAACTCTAAATATTGGCAAGGGTTAATTCCTTCTCCCTTCACATCTCTTGAATAATATCCTTGCACATTATAAGTTTATTTTATTAAATTCCACTTAAAGGCTAAATGAATTCAGATCAGGCTCCTCAGTTCTCCAAAGTTACCCACTTTTAGAACAAGTTCTTTCTATGAATCACTATTTGCCCACAGCTCTACCCCAAGGACATTTCATTTTTTCATTTAGATGCCCCCCCTTCTTGCCTTCTTATTTGCTATGTTTCTCACTTATTTCATTTTAATTTTGTATTCACGTTCAAATATCTCTGTTCATCTTTGCCTATCCAAAGAATCAGACATGGTATCCAAAAACTAGGAAGATTTTAATCAAATGCTATTACAGATAATCAGACACACGTAAGCTGAGACCATCATTTTCATGAATATTTCATAGGCAATATCCCAGAACTGAACAGACATCAAAAGATGGAGTACTTTCTCTACTAAGGATGCTGTTTTCAATACTAAAATGTCAGCCAGATGACAAATATCCATTAATTTGAAAGCAAATTCAGTTCTAAACATGTCCTTTGCCAAGCTTGTAATCTGGGACCAAAATTTTAAATCAAAATGAAACCATAAAGGAAATAAATGAATGAATGAACTGATAAATAAACAAATTAATAAATAAAACTTTCAGCCTGTCTCATCTTCCCCATAGTTTTTTTCCTGGATTTTTGTTCATTATTTAACAGCCAAAAAAATAACACTATAAGCAAACCAAACATCTATATCCCTTCACATAGCTCTCCTCAAGGATAAGAAATACACTCAGCATAATTTTATGGTATAATAATTTACCCCTTAATTTTTTAAAATAGATTTTCATTTAATTTTATATAATTTTTTCCTCTTCCTGATTATTCCTTTATATCAAGTTATTTCAGTCTTGTGATTCCTCTCTTCATCTTTCTCATTGTGCTTTGTAGTATTTCATTGGTTATTGATTGAATCTAAATGTCATAATATTAGGAGTCACCCTGAAGTCCAAGTGCTTCTGATGTTCTTTTTCCAGCTCAGGTTCAGGAAATCCATAAATTTATTTCTGTCTTCTAAGGTGTCTATCCTTAGAAGCATATTGCCTTATGTAGAAGCAATGTATTTAATGAATTACCATAAGATACTGAGGTAGTCTCAGATTCAAGAGATTCCTCCCTCTTGTGATACCCTGGGCTCATGTAATATCTTGGGCAAACTACCACATCTCAGTGACCACAGGCCATATTTGGAGGTAAATGATTCTCCATAGACAGAGAGTCTTGAGGTCAGGCATCCCTGGGCTAGAAGTGGGAAGAGGAATTCAGGTAGAGAGCTTCAATTCTCCAAAACTACCTATATTGGACACAAACTCTTTCTAGTAAACACAACTGGCCCATCATTCCACACTAGGGACATTTCACTTTGCCTGCAGATGACCCTTTCTTGATTTCCTACTTCCTCATTTGCAAACATCTCAATTCATCTTTGCCTAGCCAGATAGCCTCATTTACGGTATCTAATAATGAAATAGAATTTCATGAAATAGTTTTAAAAACTCAAGCATTTGAAATCTGGAACTGACTTTTTTACTGTGCAATTCCATACCACACTATCAGGAATTACCCTCAAATCGAAGTGTTTCCATCACTCTTTTTCCAAAACAGGTTTAGGCAATCTATAAAGTGATATAAGTCTTCCATGGCCTCTCTCCATCCTTGAAAGCAACCTCTCTTATAGTAGAGAAGTGATGTGTGTAATAATGTACCATAGATACTGAGGCACTCTCAAAGCCCAGAGCTTCCTCCCTCTTTTGCTATCCTACACTCATGAAAAATCTTAGGCAAACTTCCAAGTCCCAGTGACTACAGGCCATTTATGGATATAAGGCATTCTCCACTGCTTATTATCATCAGCCAGGCAGCCCTACTTGGAACTGAGAAGAAAAATTCAGGGAAAGAACCTCAGTTCTCCAAAATTACCTACATTCTGACCAAGCATATTTCTTGTCTTTTCTTGCATACACTGTTGTACAACAGCTCCATGCTAGGGATATGTCATTTTGCCTAGAGTTGACCCTTTCTGACTTTCTAATATTTCCCCATTTCTAAAATATTTTATTTTCATTTTGCCTTCTTTTGAATATATTTCCATTCCTATTACTAGTCACAGACTCATTCATCATAGGAAAGAAAAAATTGCTATTACATTGTTGCAGGAAAATCAGGCACAAGTAAACTGAGACTGATTTTTCCTTCATATTCCATGTATACTTTCCCATAGCTCCAATAGAAAACAAAAGCTGGGGCACTTTTTTCCATTAACGATTCGACTTCATCATATTAGAATGTCAACCAGACTACCAATATCCATTATTTTAAAGGACATTCAATTCCACACATATTCTTTGCCATCTTGTAATCTGAGAACAAAATTTTAAATCAACATAGCTACACATGCAAAAAAGCCATCAGCCAAGTTAACGTTTTCTGTAGTTCCTGTTTTATGCAATAACTAAAGTTTTACCATTCTAAAATCTACCAAAGCAGATGTATTCCTTCTCACTCCCTTTAGGATAACATTCATGCTCAGCATAATTTGATGGCATTTGATTTCACCTCTTCATTTTTTTTTTTAACATTTTTTGGAGGTAGTTGGGGTTAAGTGACTTGCCCAGAATCATACATTAGATTAGACATTAAGTGTCTAAGGCCAGATTTGAACTCAGGTCCTCCTGACTCCAGGGCCAGTGCTTTATCCACTGTGCCACCTAGCCACCCTCTTTTTCTTTAACATTTTAAAAATAATTTTATACATTATTTACTTCTTTCTTATCACTAACCTTCCTGATACTGTAGAAATTATGAGTCATTAATATATATAGTGGGCCTAAAGTCAGGAATACCCGATTTTAAATCCAGCCTGACACTTGCTATTTGTTTGACTCTGGTCAAGTAACTTATCCTCTATTTACCTACCTCATTTTCCTCAACTGTTAAATGGGGATAGTAATACCACCTACATTGCAAAGGTGTTATGAGAATCCAGAGAGGTAATATTTGTAAAAGCACTTAGCAAAGTTCCTGGCCCATAGTAAATGCTATGTAAATGTCATTATTATTTTTTTTCTGATCATCCCTTACATAAGTTCATCTCATTCTTCCATGCATCTCTCCATCTTTTGCACCATATTTCAGGTGTAATGGATTTCATTAAAATGCCAAGTGCTTCCTCCCTTCTTTCCCAACATTGTCCTATGCCCAAAATTAAAGTCCATGTGACAGTACCCAATATGTGGAGATAAAGAATTCACTCTTGCAAAGGACCTTAAGTCAGGAATGCATTGGCTGGAGGTGGAGAGCACAGTTCAAAAAAGTAGGTTCTACTCTCTAGAACAACTTAAAGTATGACCAAGCAATTTCTTAGCATACACTATTGACCAACAGCTGTGCAGAAAGGACAGCTCATTTTTTTTTCTACAGATGACCCCATTTCCTAATATCATAATAAACATTTGTAACCTTTTTAATTTTCATTCCATTTTCATTTCCTAATTATCTCAGCTACCTGCTTCACTAATTAGAAAGTAAGAACTTCTATCAAAAATGAAGAAAAACCATTTTAAAGACAATTCCAGAAAACACCCATACATAAGATATTGAAAAATATAAAAAAACTTCAACCCTCAAAGTCCTAGAGCTGTTAAGATAACAAAAGCATTGGCATTTTATCCAGTGAAAAGATTTGCTTTGTTGGACTACAATGTCAAAAATACTTCTAATATTCTTTGAATTGATATCACTTTTGTTTTGAAACATTTCCTTGCCAAGAGTTCTGTGGCAAGTCTTACCAGCTAGAGCTGAAGAGTTCATAAAAGTAACCTCAGTTCTTGAGAACCAACTAAACTCTGACCAAATTATGTTCGTTCATATATGGCAAAGACCTGAGGACTATGAACATATCATATTCCATAAAAATGAGCCTTATTCTTGATATAATATTGGCAACATAATTCTAAGATATTTAGTTTAAATAGTAGCTACATTTTCAAAAATAATAATCTTTCTTTAACTGGCCAGAGAGCAGATCATATATTACAGAATGAAAAAAGAAATGCACTGAATGTACTTCAACAAATTCAAGTAACATGAGTTGTGATTGACAATTCCAGAAATATTTCACACCCAGTGTCCCAGAGCTCTATAGACAGTCAGCTAGGGCATCTTGCCCACTGATGACCTTGTTTCATTATAACAGGAGGTCAATATTATTGCTCACATCCATTCTTTTGACATCATCTTCATTTACACACATATCCTTCACCATCCTGTCCCCAGGAAGCCTACATTCCTATCAAAGAATGAATCAACAAATGAAAGAAAGAAAGACACTTGAGTGGAAAAACAACCACATCAAAGCTTTGTCTCAGGCTTTAAGCAATATCTCACAACCAGTGTTCCACAGTGGTACAACCAACACAAGTCATTGCATTGCTTCTCTCAATTCTCTTCCAGGAAAGCATCTTGCTCATTATAATTGGACTGCATTTTGTTTCACCTATCACTATTTTCCATTCATAGGTTTGAAGTCACTTTATACAATGCTTTTTTCTCTTGCTCAGCATTCCTCTGCATCACCTTGTTTCAATCTTTCCCTCCCTCTCTCCACTCTGCCAAACATTCTTTCTTATATTGCAGAAGTCATGGGATCCCTTCCCATACCATCAGATGATGAGATGCCTTCAAATCCAAGGGTTTCCAATCCTCTTTTTCTAATACAGATCCAAGGATAAACCTTAGTCATAACCTCAAGCCCATGTGACCACAGCCCATATATGGAGATCATGAATCCCCTTATGAAAATGGCCCTGAGTCAGAGCCACTCTGGCAGGAGCTGGGAAGAGAGAAGTTCATGAAAGTATCCTTACCTCTCTCCAAGCCATAATCTGACCAAACTCAGTTTATGGGACACACAGTTGCCCAACAGATGAGGACATGGGATATGTCATTGCCCCTACACATTACCTTGTTTCTTGATATCATAATGTCCAATCATGCCTAACGTATTTTGTCTGCATAATATCTTCATTTCTAGGTACATATCTTCACATCCTTTCACTAGTCAAAAAGCCAGAACTGACATCAAGCAAAGAAGAAAGAAATGCATTAAACACAATTGAAAATATCACCATAAGCAAAACTTCTGTCTGAAATTCCACTTTCAGTGTTCCAGACCTTTATGGACAACCAAAACATTGGCAATTTACCCACTAGTAGTACCCACTAGTTGGCATTTTTTACATCCTTTGCATTTATAAACATGTCCTTTGTAACATTGTTATCAGGTAACCAATTTTTTTTAAATCAGGCAATGCAAGTTTAAAAAAAAACCAATGAAAAAATACAAGTAAGATATATCCACCAAAATCACCCTCATCAAAACTCTGTCTTTTGGGGTTAGGCATTATGTCACAACCAATGTTCCGTAGAAGTACATCCAACCAAAGTAATTAATTCTCCTCCAGGAAAGGATCCTCACTTATTTTAAATGCACTGCATTTCATTTCAGCTATTTTTACTTCCCCTCAATATGTTTAAAGTCACTTTCTACAATGTTTTCCTCTATTCCTGAGCATCCCACTGTTGTTTTAGTGTTCCCATGCCTCTCTCTATCCTACCAACCATTCTGTTCCTACAGGAGTCATGAGACTCCTTCTAATACCATCAGATGTCTTCAAATCCAAGTGCTTCCAACCCTCTTTCTTTACAGCAGACCCAACAAGGACAAAACTTAGCCATACTCCCAAGTCCCTTTGACCAGATCTATAAACAGAAGTCATGAATTCCCCTTGAAAATGGCCCTGAGTCAGGGCTGCCTGAACTGAGCCTGAGAAGAGATGCTCATGAAAGCAACCTCCTATCTTTGAAAAGCAGCTAAACTCTGACCAAATTGTTTTCTAGCACTCCCATGGGGCAAAGAGCTGAGGACGAAGGACATGTTATTTTCCATATCAATAGACCTTTCTTGATATTGTAACGTCAACATAATTCTAACATCTATTGTTTGACTATCACCTATATCTTCAAAAGTAACAGTCTTTTTCCTTTCACTAGCCGGAGAACACACCTTATATCACAGAATGAAAAAAGAAATGCACTGAATGTACTTCAACAAATTCAACTAACATGAGCTGTGACTGACACTCAGAAAAACTCCACACCCAGTGTTCCAGAGCTCTATAGACAAGTCACAGCTATTTTCACAAACCATGACCAAATTTCTTTATTCTAGAATGCCAAAAATTTTACTAACGTCCTTTGCTTCAGCATCATCTTTTGAGATAAACATATCCAACTCCATCTTTCACTAACCATGGGACCAGAACTTCTGTCAAATAAACAAAAAAAGAAATACAGTAAACTCACTTCCAAAAAAATCACCTACACATCACTGATATGGACAGTTTCAGAAAGATTCCACACCCAGTGTCCCAGAGCTCTATAGACAGTCAGCTAGGGCATCTTGCCCACTGATGACCTTGTTTCGTTATAACAGGAGGTCAACATTATTTCTCACATCTATGCTTTTGACATCATCTTCATTTACACACATATCCTTCACCATCCTGTCCCCAGGAAGCCTACATTCCTATCAAAGAATGAATCAACAAATGAAAGAAAGAAAGACACTTGAGTGGAAAAACAACCACATCAAAGCTTTGTCTCAGGCTTTAAGCAATATCTCACAACCAGTGTTCCACAGTGGTACAACCAACACAAGTCATTGCATTGCTTCTCTCAATTCTCTTTCAGGAAAACATCTTGCTCATTATAAGTGGACTGCATTTTGTTTCATCTATCACTATTTTCCATTCATGGGTTTGAAGTCACTTTATACAATGCTTTTTTCTCTTGTTCAGCATCTCTCTGCATCACCTTGTTTCAGTCTTCCCCTGCCTCTCTCCACCCTGCCAAACATTCTTTCTTATATTGCAGAACTCATGGGATCCCTTTCTATACCATCAGATGATGAGATGCCTTCAAATTCAAGTGTTTCCAATCCTCTTTTTCCAGCACAGGCCCAAGGATGAACCTTAGTCATAACCTCAAGCCCATGTGACCACAGTCCATACATGGAGATCATGAACTCCCAAGGCAAATGGCCTTCATGTAGAACTACCCTGGTTTAAGCTGGGAAGAGGATTCAATTAATGTAACCTCACTTCTTTATAGCCAGCTAAACTCTAACCATTTTGCTTCCTAGCATTTATATTTGGCCAAGAGCTGATGACAGTGGACATTTCTTTTTCCATCCTGATGAACCTCATCCTTGATACTATAATATCAACACATTTCTAATATATTTTTAGATATCTTCTACATTTTCAAAATCTGACTTCTTTCATTAGCCTGGGAGCAGACTTCCTATCACAGAATGAAAAAAAACCCATATATAATACCACTGAAAAATATCAATTAACATGAGCTATGAAGGAGAATTTCAGAAAAATTCAACACCCAATATCCTAGAGATCCATAGGCAAACAATTGGCCATTTTACCTACTGATAACCTTTATCTTTTTATCAGAATATCAAAAATACCTATAATATTCTTTTGGCATCACTTTCATAAAAATACATCCCTTATCATCCTTCACTAACCAGAGAGCCAGAACTTGACTCAAAGAAACAAGAATGAAAACTGTTTAACAAACTTTTCACCTACAAATAAGGTATGACTGACAGTTTCTGAATATTTCACATCCAGTGTTCCCTGCCTTTACATGAAACCAACATGGGATTATTTTACCCACCGATACTCTGTTTCATTATAACAAAATATCAACAATACTGATCATATGCATTCTTTTGACATCACCTTCATTCACAAACATGACCTCCTCCCTTGGAAGCAAGTTTCCTATCAACGAATGGAATTTCAAATTCAAGAAAGACACTTCAGTCTTATACACCCTCACCTAAACTTTGCCAGAATGATTAGGCAATATTTCACAACCAATATCCCACAACTCTACAACCAACCAAAAAGCAGTTATATTCCTCCTCTCAGGAAAAATTTTTTGCTCATAATAATCAAATAGCATTTTGTTTTACCTAGTAGTATTTTTTCTAAATATTATCCAAGTCCCTTTATACAATGTTTTTCACTCTTGTTGACCATCACTCCGTATCAATTTGTTTCAGTCTTCCCATGCCTCACTCCATCCTCCAAATATCCTAGAAAGAAGACATGGGATTCATTCACACACCATTAAATGATGAGGTGCTTCAAATCCCAGTGCTCACTCTTTCTCCAATGTAGGTCTAAGGACAAAACTTAGAGATACTCTAAAATTTGCATGTCCAACAGCCCTTATTCGGAGATTCTGAATTCCCCAATAGAAATGTCCCTGAGTCTGGGCTGCCCCATCAGAAGTTAGAAAGAGGAGTTCATGAAGAAAGTCTCACTTCTTCCACATAAGCTAATCTCTGATTCAGGCAGTTTCTAGGACACACAGTCGACCAATAGCTGAGGACTTGAGGTATATAATTTTCCCTACTGATGAACTTGTTCTTTGATAATGTCAACATATTTCTAATATATTTTGTTTGGGTATTATCTTCATTTCCAAATATATCCTTACTCAGCCTTTCACTAGTCAGAGAGGTAGACATTTTATAAAAAAAAAAAAAGAAAGAAAGAAAAAGAAATGTATTAAATGTATTTCCAAATAAAATAAGCTATATATGAGCTGTGATTGACATTTCCAGAAATTTCCATACCCAGTGTCCTAGATAGCTAAAGTAGGGCCATTTTCCCCAGTGATTACCTTATTTCTATCAGAATGTCAAATACACTTCTAATATCCTATGTTTGGGTATTTTGACAATGTTGACAAATTTCTAGACATTTCTAACATTTTGTAGGGATATCTCCTTCATTTCCAAATGTATCACTATACACTCTTTCATTAGCTAGGGAGGTAGATCAGGCATCAAAAAATGAAAAAAGAAACGTATTAAACGCACTTCAAAAAATTAGTTGAACATAAGATAGGACTGACAGTTTTCAAAATATTCCACACCCACTGGCTCAAAGCTACATAGACAACCAAATCATCAGCAATTTAACCATTAATGTAATTTACCATTTCTTTAAACCAGAATGTAAAATACATCTAATATTATTTCTTTTGCCATCACATATATTTACACACATACACACATATAGATATAGATATATACAAGCTCTTCCTTCACTAATTCGAGCAGCAGACCTTGAAACAAAGAAACAAAAAAAAAGAAATTCATTAAATTCTCATTAAAAAGAAGTGACCTACCCATAACTGTGACTGACAGTCTCAGAAATATTCCACATCCAGTGTACCAAAGTTCTGTAGACAACCAAAGCAGGGACATTTTACCCCCTGATGCCCTGTTTCATTATAGCAAAATGTCAACAATACTTATATCCATTATTTTGAGATTTTCTTCATTTATAAACATATTCTTTGCCATTATACTCCCAGAGATCTAACTTTTCTATCAAAGAATGAAAGTACAAATGCAAGGACACTTCAATCCTATACACCTTTACCAAAGCTTAGTCTTCCATTTAGGCAACAATTGACAACCAATGTCCCACCAGTCCATATGCAACCCAAGCAATCACACTTCTTCTCTCAATTTTCCTTTTGGAAAAGATCACTGCTCCTGATAGTGGTTACAGCATTTCATTTCACCTTTCAGTGCTTTCCCTTATTGTGTTTGAAATCATTTTATATAATGTTTTTCTTTCTTGCTCAGTATTCCTCTTCATCAGTTGGTTTCAGTTTCTGTCGATTTGCTCCAAAGCATTTTTCTTCTTATTTTGCAGAAGTCATGTATTTCATTCAGATACCATATAATGAAGCAGAAGACATGGGATTCATTCACATTTCATCAGATTATGAGATACCTTAAAATCCAAGTTGCTTCTAACCCTCTTTCTCCAGTGCAGGGCCGAGGACAAAACCCTTTGACCGGAGCTCATGTATGGAGATAATGAATTCCTCATTTCAAAAGGCCCTGAGGCAGGGCTACCCTGGCTATCCCTGGGAAAAGTAAAAGTAACTTTATTTCTCCAGAACAAGATAAACTCTGACAAAGATGCCTTCTAGCACTTATACTTGGTCAACAGTTGAGGACTAGGAACATGTCATTTTCCCTACAGATGAACCTGTTACTTTATATCATAACATCCAAATATTTCATTTGTATATAATTTTCTTTTCCATATATATGTATATATATAACATATCCCTCCCCATTTTTCCAATAGCCAGAAACTCAGACTTTGTGTCAGAAGGTAAGAAATATATTATATGCAGTTCAAGTAACTCATTGAAACATAAGTTGTGATTGGAAATTTCAGAATTATTTTACATCCAATGTCCCAGAGCTCTATAGACTTCCAAAGAAGCTACATTTTACCCACCAGTTACCTTATTTCTTTGAAATATTTTTTTCAGAAATTCTTTGTTTTGACATTGCCTTCATTTACCACTATGACCTTTGCCATACCATAACTAGGAAGCCAATTTTTATATCAAAGAATGAAACTAGAAATGCAAAAAAACCAAACCATTTAAACCAAATGCACCTTCACCTAAGCTTTGTCTGATCATTTAGGCAATATTCTACAACCAATGTCTTTCTATTTTATAACCAACCAAAGGAGGTGAATTCCTTCTCTCAACTCTCCTTGAGGATAAGATCCTGGCTCATTATAGTTATATTGCATCTCCTTATACCTGTTAGTTTTTTCTCTTAATATTTTTGAAGTAACTTTGTACAAACTTTTTCTGTCTTGCTGAGCATCTCTCCAAATCAGTTTGTTTCAGTCTTCTTATGTTACACTCCATTTTTCCAATTATCCTTTCTGATACCACTGAAATCTCTGCTGGAATTCTTTAGTGTAATGTGTTGGGCTAATTTTCAACTGATGTGCCTCAGTCTTGCTTCTCCAGAGAAGCCCCATAAATGAAAATTAAATATTATCCAAAATCCCTGTGATCCCAGTACCCATATTTACATGAAAAGTTCACCATTGAAAATGGACCCATGAGAAGATCTGCCCTGATTTGAGCTCAGGAGGTTCATTAAGGTGGCCTCACCTCTCGAGGACTACCCAATTTTTACCTCAGCTTAGTTCAAGAATCCACAGTTGGTCAATAGCATAAGATCAGAGACTTTTTGTCTACCCTATCTTACTTCTTTATTTCCAGATATTTCTAATACCTTTTGTTTTGCTATTTAATTCATTTCCAAATAGATCCCTGCTCTTCCCTTCCCTAGTCAAAGAGCCAGACTTTGTATCAAAGATCTAAAAATGTCCTAGTTATCTTCATAGAAGCTATGGCCAAATGTTTCAACATTAGTCCACATCTAAAGTGCTGCCACTCCTACTTAGGCAAGTGTATCCTTCCTCTTATCTCTCCTCCATGACCAAGATCGTTACCCTTTATCTTTTTTTACATGCAGTTTCACTTATTCATTTTTCCCTTGTTTTTTTAATCATTGTATAACTCTTTTCCTCTCCTGATGAATACTCCTCTGGATCACTTCATTTCAGTCTTCCCATGCCTCGCTACATCCTTCCAAAATCCTTTCTCATACTGCAAGAATCATGGGTATCATTTACTAACCAGAGTATGTTGAGGCATTCCCCAAGTCACTGTCCCTCTCCCTATTCTTTGACATTTTGTTACAGGACCAAAAATAAAGATCCACCAAAGTTGATGCCCTCCACCCCAATGTATAGAGAATTCTTAGCCATTTGGAGCTGGCTCTGAGGCAGAGCTACCATGGCTGATGTTTGGAGGGTGAGTAAATCAAGTAAACCTCACCCCTCCTGATACAGCCAGGACCCAGACTCTGACCCATCCAGTCTCCAGGACCTACTTCTGAACACCAGAATAAAACCCTGGATTTTCCCTATACCCTGATGCCTGACCCTCTGCTTCTTGATACCAGCTCTTCACTTAAAGTAAAGACTCGAAGGAGTCCATGTCTTCTGCCTAAATGTAGTGGATTCATAACTTTTTGGAGCTGGTCTTGGGGCGGAGCTGCCCTGCCTGATGTTTGGAGGGTGAGTAAAATAAACAAGCCTCACTCCTCTGTAGCACAGCAGGCAACAGACTCAAACCCATCCAGTCTCTCAACTCTCCCTCTGACACACAGGCAGGGACTGGGCCATTGTTAGCTAACAGACATGCTTCTTGAATTCAAGACACAGGACCAGGACCCAAGACCCTCCACTTTCCCTGGCCCCTCCAAAAATCCAAAACAAGATGGACTATTCTACAATGGAGCTGGCTCTGGGGAAGAGCTGCCATGGCTGATGTTTGGAGGGTGAGTAAATCAAGCAAACCTCACCCTTCCAGAAGCAGCCAGGACCCAGACTCTGACCCATCCAAACTCATCGCTCTCATTCACCACTTGACTAGGACCTGGAATTTGCCCTTTTTCTACACTGTCCATACCTGCTTCTTTCCATTACTCTCTTTCCAATTTTCATCATAGCTTTTGTTTTTATATCACCTTCATACAACCCCATCATCTCCATAGTAAGCCATCCCTTAGTATTAGAATCAGAAAATAAATGAATGAAAAGCAGTTCTGTAAACCCCACCAAGAACAACACATTCTCTCTATATATATCCATATGGAAGGAATAAAGGTGATTTTTCTCAACTCCTCTCCTGGAAAATCCTTGGTTTCTGCAATGGCAATGTATTCACTTTTTTTTTTTTTTTACTTTGGGAAGCTTTCCCTTGACTTTATGGTAGTGATTAGTTTTGTTTTCCTAGTTCTTCCTTCCTTCTGCATTAGCTAAGAATAAGCTATTCCCAAATAGAATCGTTCAGTTAATTTTGGTAGCATAATTTATTTAAGCCTTACTCCAATTGATGTTCCACCCTCATCTATTGCTTGACTACTAGCCATTGTACCAAAACTCCTCCACTTCAGGTGTAAGTAATTGATGATAAGAGCTAGCCCTGGGGCAGAGGTGGCCACACCTTTAGAAGGTGAAAAAGTCTATAACAAATCTCACTCTTCCCAATCCAATGAGGCCCCAAACTCTGAATCATTCAGTCCCTGGATTCTACTTCTGATCATTAAGATAAGACTCAGTTCTTTCCACTTGCCTTGATGCCTCCCCAGCTTAACATCTATGCAGCAGACTTGAGAGACAGAGTCCCTCCAGAGCCCATGTTTCCCCTCCCTTGTGGAAATAATTTTGTCCAAAATTGACTTGGCCTGGGGGAAAAGTTGTCCTGCCTAAGGATTACATGGTGGTTTATTCAATGACATATCATTTCTCTACAACTAGACTGTACCCAAATTCTAATCCTTGCTGTATATGGCCCTATCTCTGACCACCAGACTAAAACCTGAGAGTACCCATTTACTACCTACTTCTTGTCATGAGCTCACTGGACCAGAAATAGAAGCCCTCCAAAGTTCATAGCAATCCTGTTCCCCCTTCACACTCCCCTCAACTTCCCTCATTCCTCTGATCTGTGGATTATTATCTCACTATTGGACTGGCCCAGGGGAAGAGCTGACCCGGCTGGCATTGAGAGGATGAGATAATCAAAAAAGCCTAGCATCTATAGAAGTAACCCAGCCCAAGCATACCCAACCAGTCTTTACCCCCTCCTTTTGCCTAAGATATTAGGAGCAGGGTATGTGTCATTTTGCTGATGCTCATCCCATGTCTTTACATTATAATCTTTTTTCATAGATATGGAAATCTTAAGGCCCTTATATCCCTATATCACAATCACTGCCACATATATTCTTCCTCATCATTCCCTACTCATAGAAATTGTCCTTTCTAAGAGAGAATGTAGACATGCAAACATGCAAAAGTAGACATTGCAAACATGAAAACACTATGAAAGCACTAGCTATTATAAGGAAAAGAAATGCAGAAATGGTACTTCAACAAAACCCAACTTCCCACCAACCATATTTGACTCTCTGCAACATATTCCACGCCCATAGGTATTGTCACAACTACTCCTCTGGACCTAGACTCTTATTCCTTGTCATTACATTCTTTTCACCTTTCTTTTTTATTGGTTTCCATTGACATTTTAGGAGTCACCATATACTCCCTCATCCTTTTCTTCTGAGCTTGTCTTTGCATTAGTTTTTTTCAGTCCTCCCATGCCACCCTTCATCACTTTAAGAATCCTTTCTCAAATTGTAAAAGTCATAAGTTCATTCACATGCTGAAATCTATTGAGACACTCCCCCATTGAGACACAATGCCCCTCCCAGGTACTCCTTGACACCTGGCCACTGGATTAAAAATAGAGTCCCTCCAGAGTCCATGGCCTCATCCCTTTTGGAGATCATTAATTCCCCATTGGAACTGGCCCTGAGGCAGAGCTGCCATGGCTGGTGTTTGGAGGGTGAGTAAATCAAGCAAGCCTCATCCCTCCCGATGCAGCCAGGACCCAGACTCTGACCCATCCAGTCCTTGGGGCCTACTTCTGATCATCAGACTAGAATCTAGGATTCTCCTGCTATCATGCTACCTCAGCTCCTGCTTCTTGATAATGGGCCACTGGACCAAAAGTAGAGACCCTCCAGAGGCCAATGACTTCTTCCCATGTATAAAGAATTCATAATCATTTGGAGCTGGCCCTGAGGCAGAGCTGCACTGGCTGGTGTTTGGAGGGTGAGTTAATCAAGCAAGCCTCACCCCTCCCAATACATCCAGGACCCAGACTCTGACCCATCCAGTGTCCAAGACCTACTTCTGAACATGAAGATAGAACCTGGGATTCTCCCTTTTCCTCTCTTCCTCACCACCCTGATCTTGACATCGGGCCATTGGACCAAAAGTAGGGACCCTAGAGTCTGTGGTCCCCTCCCATGTATAGCGGATTTGTGACTATTTGGAGCTGGCCTTGGGGCAGAGCTGCCCTGGCTGATGTTTGGAGGGTGAGTATAATAAGCAAGCCTCACCCCTCTATAGCACAGCAGGCAACAGACTCAAACCCATCCAGTCTCTCAACCCTCCCTCTGACACACAGGCAAGGACCAGGCCACTGCTATCCACCCTGCCAACAGACCTGCCATTTGAATCCAGGATACCAGACCAGGACCAGAGAGACTCCTCCCAACCCAGAAAGTGATAGGCTATTTCTCGTTGGAACTGGCTCTGGGGAAGAGCTGCCATGGCTGATGTTTGGAGGGTGAGTAAATCAAGCAAACCTCACCCTTCCAGAAGCAGCCAGGACCCAGACTCTGACCCATCCAGGCTCTCAACACCACCTGCCTAGGTCTTAGAACTTATTTTTTTTTTACACTGTCTACCCCTGCTTCTTTCCATGGTGTCATCTTTACAATTTTGTTTTGACATCACCTTCATTTCCAAAGCAAGACATCCACTAGCACAAAGAATTACAAAAGAAATGGAGTTGAAAAACAATTCAACTAAATAACCAACTAATCCATTGAGTTAACCTGCATGTGCAATATTAAATACTCATGGTACTTCAATATCAATATAGATAGAGGTTACTTTTCTCAACTTAGCTTGAGGAACAAGATCCTTTGTTATCACAATGACAATGCACTCACTTCATTTTGAGAGAATTTTCATTGACATTGTGGTAGTCACTGGATGCATTGTTCTCCTGGTTCTCCTTCCTTCCCTCTGCAAAAGTTCCTAAGAAGCTTCCCATTCCTCCTCCCTAAATCCTTCAAATTCCTCTTGGAATCCATTGGTCACCATCATGTAACTGATTGCTCCAATCAATGTCCCACCCTCAGCAGTATCTTAGCAACCTACCGCTGGACCCTAAAGAGAGCTCTTCCAAAGTTGGTCCTTTCTAGTTGTAGGTTATTGATGACCAAGTAAGTTAACCTGGGATAGATGTGCCTACACTATAGTTTAGAGGGTGAGTAAATCAATGACAAACCGTAGCCCTCCAAATCCAGCCAGGTCCCAGAATCTGACCCATTCAGTCCCTGGACCCAATCTCTGATAAATAGGATATGACCAAGGTCTTTCCATTTACCCTGATGCCTCCCCAGCTTCTTGACATCAGGGCACTGAACTTAAGAGAAAGAGAGAAAGTCTCTCCAGAGTCTATGCCTCATCTCCCTTGTGGAGATAACTATGTCCTAAATTAACTTGACCCTGGGTCAAAGCTGCCTTGCCTGAGACTGCAGAGTAATTCATTTAATAACACATCACCCCTCTACAACTAGACAGAGCCCAGATGCTATCCCATGCTGTAATTAAGCCTTGCTTCTGACCATTAAGCTAGAACCCATTTCCATTTACTTCTCATTATGAGCCCTTAAAACCATAAGCAGAGGTCTTATGGAATCCATAGCAACTTCCCTTCTCCTCTCACCCCCCTGAGTTCTGGATTAACTCCCCTTTGGAGATGGTCTGGAGAAGAGCTGACTTGGCTGATGTTTAGAGGGTGGAAGTCTCTCATCTCTGGACCTAGCCTGGCCCAGACACACTCCACTAGTTTTTAGCCTCTACCTTTATCTAACAGATCTGGGGATCTGCCATTTTTCTGAAGGTCATCCTGGATTCTTTACCATAGGCTTTTTTTTAAATCAAATACGGAGATCTTTTGTTTCTACATCACCATCAATGAAACATTTACCCTTCCTAGTCATCCCCTGCCCAGAAAACCATTGCTCATTACAAAGAACAGGAAAATAAATTCAGAAAAGGCAGTCCTTGAAAACCAAATGCCACATCATTTGAATTTGAATTTGAATCTGTATGCAATATTCCACACTCACAGTCTCACACACTGCAAAGCAAGGAAGCAAGCACATTTTCTCAACTAGCCTCTAGGACCTAGATCCTTAGTTATCACTATTATAATCCCTTCAGTTTCTCTTTTTGCTACTTTTCATTCACTTTTTTGGAGGAACTGGTACATTTTTTTTGTTGCTGGCCATCTTTCTTTATAATTTTCTATCAGTCTTCCCCTACTTCTCCCCATCATTCCTGGGCAAATGACTTTACATGACAGTAATCATGGACTTCATTCATGTACCACCATATGTCAAACCACTCTCCAATTTATGTCCCTATCCACTACTCCCTAAGACCTGGTCATTGGACCAAAACTAGACACCTTCCAGAGCCTTATCCCTTTTGGAGATCATTGATTCCCCATTGGAGCTGGCCCTGAGGCAGAGCTGCCATGGCTGGTGTTTGGAGGGTGAGTAAATCAAGTAAGCCTCACCCTTCCTGATACAGCCAGGACCCAGACTCTGACCCATCCAGTCTCCAGGACCTACTTCTGAACATGAAGATAGAACCTGGGATTCTCCCTTTACCTCACTTTCTCATCCCTTGCTTCTTGACATCAGGCCACTGGACCAAAAGTAGGGACCTTCCAGAATCCATGGTTCCCTCCCATGTGTAGCTTGTAAATTCATAACCAATTAGAGCTGGCCCTGGGGCAGAGCTGCCCTGGCTGGTGTTTAGAGGGTGAGTATAATAAGCAAGCCTCACCCCTCTATAGCACAGCAGGCAACAGACTCAGACCCATCCAGTCTCTCAACCCTCCCTCTGAAACACAGGCTAGGGCCTGGCCATTGTGATCCACCCAGCCAACAGACCTGCTACTTGAATCCAGGACAACGGACCAGGACTCCACTTTCCCAGCCCTCTCTCCTAACCCAGAATGAGATAGGCTACTCCTCGGTGGAACTGGCTCTGGGGAAGAGCTGCCATGGCTGATGTTTGGAGGGTGAGTAAATCAAGCAAACCTCACCCTTCCAGATCCAGCCAGGACCCAGACTCTGACCCATCCAGGCTCTCATCACTCTCTCACCACCTGGCTAGAATTTGCCCCTTTCTGCAATGCCCACCCACACTTCTTTCCATGGCTTTATCATTACAATTTCCTCATAGATTTTTGTTTTTCTATCATCCTCATTTCCAAATATACCCATCCTCATAATTTCCAAAGTAAGCCATCCCTTAGTACAAAGAATTAGAAAAGAAATAGAGGAAGTCAGTTCAGTAAAACCAACCAACACATCCACCAAATCAGCCTGCATGTACAATATTTCACACTTAGACCATCCATAGCTACACTTAGGCTTTAGCCTCAACCTTAGCTCAATATATTAGGATCAGAGACTCATCATATTCCTGAAAGTCTCATCTGTGTATTTATATTACATTTTTCACAAATGTGGAAATCTTTTGATTGTACACCACTATCATTGCCACATATATCTTGTCTCGTTATCACCTACCTAGAGGGTCATACTTTATCACATAGAAATGCAGTACTTTTGGAAGGCAAACAACATATCTACTGAGTTTGGTTATATATGCTATATTTCACACCCATAGTCCCTCACCTTTGCAGAGCATGAAAGGTACATTTTTTTCATCTTTTCTTTAGGACCAAGATTCTTAGTCATTTAACAATATGCCTTCACTTTCCCTTTTTATCACTTTCCATTCACAGTTTTTGAGTCATCATTAATATTGTTTCCTGTTTTTCTCACTTTCGTTGGCATCTGTTCATCTTAGTTTTCCCCTGCCTCCCTCTGTCTTTCTTTGGCATTCTTTTTTACATTACATGAATCATCCTTCATTCATGTATCACAATATATTGAGCCACAACAATCAACATGCTTTTTGCCTGCTTAGAAGCTTAGTGCTTAGAAACACTAAACCAAAATTAGACATACTTTATTTATATGACCCCCTCAGGCTTCCCATGGACACAAGTAATTCCCCATCATAAATGGCCTGAAACAAGACTTCCCTGACTGAAACTGGGAAGGGGAGTACATCAAAGAAGTCTTACCTCTCTAGAGCTAGCCAAGCTCTGACCCAGCCAATTTCTAGTATTTACATTTGGGCAACAGCATTGGGTCAGATACTAATCATTTTTGCCTGCTTTTGACACATTTGCTCAACTGTTGACCTTGTTTCTTTATATCATAATATTTTAAAAAATGGAATATCTTTCGTTTTGATATCATCTTTTCCAAACACATGACTCCTCATCCTCTTCCTGGAGAGCTACCCTTTCTATGATAGAATGAAACAAGGAATGCATAAAAGGCACTTACTATGTATATAGTACTATATATGTAGAACTAGTCCACATATAAGCTGTTTCCGACCTTTTAGGTAATATTTCACACCCAAAGTCCAAGTGCTCTATTCCTAAAAGAAGCAGGTTCATTTTCTCAGTTCTACTCCTGTATAAAGATCCTTGGTCATTGTAATTCCAATACATGCACCTTTAGTTTTTGTTGCTTTCTGTTGATGTTTTTGCAATCATTTTATATGCTCTTTTCCTCTCTTCATGACCACCCCCTCTCTATCAGTTGATAACAATCTTCCCATGCCTCTCTCCATCCTTCCTGGGCTTCCTTTCTTACATCACAGGAATCATAGGCTTCATTTTGGTCCATTCGATATCCCTCTCACATACACCTCGACACCTGGCCACTGGATCAAAACTAGAGCTGCTACAGAGTTCATGGCCAAGTCACTTGTGGAGATCATTGATTCCCCATTGGAGCTGGCTCTGAGGCAGAGCTGCCCTGGCTGATGTTTGGAGGGTGAGTAAATCAAACAAGCCTCACCCCTCCCAATGCAGCCAGGACCTAGACTCTGACCCATCCAGTCTCCAGAGCCTATTTCTGACCATCAGACTAAAACCTGGGATTTTCCCTTTACTCTGATTCTTCACTTCATGTTTCTTGACAACAAGACATTGGACCAAAAGTGGAGACGCTTCAGAGTCCATAGCCTCTCCCATGTGTAGAAAATTCATAAACCATTTGGAGCTGGCTCTGGGGCAGAGCTGTCTTGGCTGATGTTTGGAGGGTGAGTATAATAAGCAAGCCTCACCCCTCTATAGCACAGCAGGCAACAGACTCAGACCCATCCAGTCTCTCAACCCTCCCTCTGACACACAGGCAAGGACCAGGCCACTGTTATCCACTCTGCCAACAGATCTGCCACTTGAATCCAGGACAACGGATCAGGACCAGAGAACCTCCACATTCTCTGTCCCCTCTCTCAATTCAGAATGCTATAGGCTACTCCTCGGTGGAACTGGCTCTGGGGAAGAGCTGCCATGGCTGATGTTTGGAGGGTGAGTAAATCAAGCAAACCTCACCCTTCCAGATCCAGCCAGGACCCAGACTCTGACCCATCCAAGCTCATCTCTCCCACTCACCAACTTGCCTTTTTCTACATTGCCACACTTGCTTCTTTCTATTGCTTTATCTGTACAATTTTCATCATAGCTTTTGTTTTGACATCATTCTGTTTTCCAAATATATCCTTTCCCATCCTCTCCATAGCAAACCATCCCTTAGTACAAAGAATCGGAAAAGAAATGGAAGAAAGGTGATTCAGTAAAACCAACCAACATATCCACCAAGTCAGCCTGCATGTGCAATATTTCACACCCACTAATGCCCACATCTACAT
The DNA here is from genome assembly GCF_028372415.1 of Notamacropus eugenii. Lineage (NCBI taxonomy): Eukaryota > Metazoa > Chordata > Mammalia > Diprotodontia > Macropodidae > Notamacropus > Notamacropus eugenii. The sequence goes on from NC_092879.1 coordinate 56,202,744, forward strand.
AGAAAGGACAGAATTGGCTTCTTTACTAATTTTCAAGAACAAGATCCTTTATTATTACAACAGTGAACTCACTTTGAAGGGATTTCCATTGACATTGTGGTAGTCACTAAGTATACTATTTCCCTGGTTCTCCTTCCTTCCCTCTGCATCGGCTCCTAAGAGTCTTGCCATGCTTGCTCCCTGAATCTTTCCTATTCTTCCTAGATGGTTACCACCATCCTGCAATTGATTATGTCAGCGCAGTTTGTTAAGTATGCCCCAACCAACGTCCTGTCCACTCTTTTTTTTAAAATAAATTTTATTTTCACAAAGATCTACTTTCTCCCACTGTGGAAACAAAAAATCCAAAACCTCTGTTACAAACATGTATAGTCAAACCAAACAAATTCCTGTACTGGCCATGTCCAAAAATTATGTCTCAGTCTACACTCTAAGTCCATCTCCTTTGTATTGGGAAGTGGGTAGCATGTTTCATCATGAGTCCTCTGAATTTGTGGTTGATCATTGTGTTGATCAGAGTTTCCAAGTCTTTCAGAGTTGATTGTCTATACAATATTGTTGTTATCGTATAAATTGTACTTCTGGTTCAGTTCACTTTACTTTGCATCAGTTCATACAAGTCTTTCCAGGTTTCTCTGAAATCATCTCCTTCATCATTTCTTACAGCATAATAGTATTACATCATACTCATATACAATAACTTGTTCAACCACTGCCCATTTGAGTTCCACTCAGTTTCCAATTCTTTGTCACCATAAAAAGAGCTGCTATAAATATTTTTGGTAGATATGGGTTCTTTTCCTCTTTGCTTTATCTCTTTGAGGTATAGGCCTTGTAGTGGTGTCATTACTGCTTTTTCTTGACACTTGGCCACTGGACCCAAAATAAAGCCCTTTCAGTGTCCTTGGTATCCTTCTCCCAAATGGAAGTAACTGATTAACCATAAGGTAGAGATGTCCATATTGAAGTTCAGAGGATGAGTAAATCTATGGCAGATGTCATCCTTTCCAATCCAACCAGTCCCTTGACCACTAGAATAAGTCTGATGTCTCCCCAGCTTCTTGACATTAGGCCACTGGACTGAAGAGAAAACCCCTCCAGAGTTCATGTTTCCCTCCCTTGTGGGGATAACTAAATCTCAAAATGATCTGGCTTTTGTTTGAGCCATGCTTCCTGAGGATTGCAGGGTGACTTAGACAATGATACCTCTGTGACCTATAACTAGACAGACTCCAAACACTGATTCATGTATATCTGGCCCCTATTTCTGATCACTGCACTATAACCTAGGACAGACTACTTTTGTTAAGAACATCCTTCTTTTTACCAACTCACTGGACCAGGAATAGAGGCCCATCAGACTCCATGACAACTCCACTGCTACTCATCCCTCTGAGTTATGGATTAATAACACTACATTGGAGCTGGCCCAGGGGGACAAGCTGACTTGGTTGACATAGGGAGGGTGAGATAATCACAGAAGCTTCTCATCTCTTGACTTACATTCATGTACCATATGTGTTTAGCCATTCCCCAAATGAAGTATCAATGACCTCTTTGAGGTGTAAGCCTAGTATTGGAATCTCTGGGTCAAAGGGTATAAACATTTTAATGACTTTATTTTCATAATTGCAAATTGCATTTCAAAGTAGTGTACTGATTCACAACTCCACCTCCAATATGCTAGTGTGCTTGTCTTCCTGCAACACCTCCAACATTGATTATTCCCATCTTTTGTCATCTTTGTTAATTCTCAGGGTGTGAGTTGAAACCTTAAGCTTATTTTGGTTTGCATTTCTATTATTAGTGATTTGGATCATCCTTTGGTATGGTTGTAAATAGTTTGTAATTCTTCTTTTGAGAATTTTTTTATATCCTTTGATGCATTTATTTATTGGGGAATGGCATTTGGTTTTATATATACAAATGTCTGTAAATATATTATAGTTAGTTGTTTATATATCTTGATTAGCAAATGCTTATCTGAGAATCAAAGTGTTTTTTTATTTAGCCATTTCCCTTCTCATCCTAGGTACAATAATTTTGTTTGCACAGAAAATTTTATTTCGTCTAATCAAGGTTATGTATTTTATTTTTGTAATTGCCTCTATCCTTTCTTTGCTTAAAAAATCCTCCTACTTATAAGCTGTGAAAGATATATCTGCTTTTATTCTAATTTTTTATGATATGATTTTACTATTAAGGCCACATATTCATTTAGAATTTATTTTGTAATACACTGTGAGGTGTCGATCTAACCATAATTTCTGCTGCACTGATTTCTAGTTTTCCCAGCACTTTTTATCAAATAGGAGTTATTTCCTAAGTAATTAATGTTTTCTAATTTATCAAATACTGGGTTATTGAGTTCCATTGTTTCTAATTCTCTCAATTGTTTATTCTGTCTCATTGATATGCCTCTTTTTTTAACTGATGACTAATGTTTTATAATATATTTTGAGGTTGGAAAGTGTTATCCCTCCCTTCATTCCTATTTTTTTTTCATTATTTCCTTTGATATTCTAGATTTTTTAAAATCGGCCAATGAATTTCATTACCTTATCTAGTTCTATAAAGTATCCCTTTGGGTAGTTTGATTGGAATAGCATTAAGACTGTAAATTAGCTTTGGTAGTATTGTCATTTTTATTATTGGTAGACGCAGCCACGAGCACTGAATATTACTCCAACTATTTAAGTTGTTCTTTATTTCTTTCAGTGATACTTTGTAACTGAATCTATTCAAGTATTTTGTGTGGTTTGGTATATTGATTCCAACTCTCTATGCATTTTGTAGTTATTTGGAATGGTATTTCACTTTCTGTATTGTCTTTTGGATTTTATTGTTATTGTATAGAAATGCTGGTGATTTTGTGGATTTATTTTGTACCCTGAAAGTTTGGAAAAGCTTTTAATTGTCTCAATTAGTATTTTGCTGACTCCCAAGGATTTTTTGAAGTCAATCATCATGTCATCACCAAATATGCATAGTCATATCTCCTCTTTACTGATCTTTACACTTGTAATTTCTTTCTCTTGTATTGGTGTTGCTGCTAGCATTTCCAGAAATATATCAAACAATAGTGGGGAAAGCAGCCATCCATGCTGCACTGCTATATTTACTAGAAAAAGTTCTAGTGATTCCCATTGCAAATGATGTTTCCTTTTGTTTTTAGATACTTTTCATGATGTAAAAAAATTCCTTCTGTGTCTATACTTTTTAGGTATTTAGCATAAATAAGCTTTCTACTTTATTAAAGACTCTTCCCACATCTATTAAGATAATCATGTGGTCTGATGTGTTTTGTTTATAATATGATTATATTTATTATTTTCATAATGTTGAACCATTCTTACATCTATTGTATAAATCCAACTTGATGATAGTGAATGATTTCTTGGATGTATTGCTATAGTCTGTTTGATAGGATTTTATTTAAAGTCTTTGAAATTATATTCATTAATGATCTATATACAGTTCTTCTGTACTCTGTCCTTCCCTGGTGTACATGCTCCTTGAACTGATTATTGTCTGTGCTCTATACTGTTTATGATCCATAAAGAATATGTGTAACATTTCTGAGTATTTATGTTTCTTTGTAGTATCTTGTGGTCTCATTCAATGCTAATTTTTGTAAAAGATCTACATGCTTCTGAGAGATATGTATATTCTTTAGCACTCCCATTTAGAAAATGACTTGAGATTTTTAGTTCTAGTTCCTCCTGCAAATTGTTCCATTCTACATTTTCTCTTTAATTGTTGTTAGATTTGTCTGAAACTGAGGGAGGAACATTAAAATCACCTGCAATTATTGTATTACTATATATGTTTTCCTGCAATTAAGTGTTTTTCCTTTATGAATTTAGATGCTAAGGTATTTGGAGCATATAAATTTAATATTAATATTGATATGCTGTTTATGGTTTCTTTCAGCACAATTTAGTTCTCCTGTTTACTTCTTTTTATGTTGTATTTTTTAAGTTTTTCTTTGTTTAATAACATAATTGCAAATCCTGGAAAGCAGGTACATTTTCTCAGTTCTTCTCCAGGACTAAGATCTTTGGTCATTATGATTACAATGCATTCACTTTCCCTTTTCATTGCTTTCCATTCACATTTTTGAAGAAATCATGTATGTTTTTCTAACTTCCATCTGCATCACTTCATATCAGTTTCCTCATGACTCTGTCTTTCCTGAGAATTCTTTCTTACATCACAGAAATCATAAGTTTCATTGATGTGCTACAGAACCACCTCCCAAAATGAGCCTCTCCCCTGCTTCTTACCACCAGGTGCCTGGACCAATATAAGACACCCTCCAAAGTCCACATTCCCCCAACCTCCAAATGGAGATGATTAGTTCCTCCATTGGAAATGACCCTGCAAGAGTTCTGTCCCAAGAGAAGCTGGAGAAAAATTTCATTGAGGAAGCCTCACCTATCTAGAACTAGCCAAATGCATACCTTGCTCCTTTCTAACATCCACATTTGATCAACAGCATAGGACCAGAAACTTGTCATTTTCCCTACTGGTAACTTTTCTCTTTTATATGATAATTTCAAAATATTTTGTTTTGATATGACATTCATTGCTAAACATATCACTCCCAAATCCCTACATGAAGAATGACAGTTTATGTCATAAACTGAAATAAATGCAGAAAAGATACTTCTCATCAGATTCATTCACACATGAGTAATATCTGGCCATACATTCAGAATTCCATACACAAAAGTCCAGCCAGTCTCTACCTCAAAGGAGGTTCATTCTCTCAGCTCTTTTCTGAAACCAAAATTCTTGGTTATCATAATTATAATGCATGCACTTTCACTTTTTAGAACTTTCCATGGACATTTTTGGAATCATTGTGTGTACTGTCTTTCTTTCTAGCTGATCATCCCTCTAGATGAAATATCAGTTTTCCCATTTTTCTCTCCACTCTTCCTAGACATACTACATTATATTGAAGAAGTCATGGTACCATAGTATATTAAATCTATTGGCTGTTCCTGCCCCCTACTTCTTACTACCTGGCCATGGGACCAAAATTAGACACCCTCTAGTACATCCCTTTTGGAGATCATTAATTCCCCATTGGAGCTGGCCCTGAGGCAGAGCTGCCATGGCTGGTGTTTGGAGGGTGAGTAAATCAAGTAAGCCTCATCCCTCCTGATACAGCCAGGACCCAGACTCTGACCCATCCAGTCTCCAGGACCTACTTCTGAACATGAAGATAGAACCTGGGATTCTCCCTTTACCTCACTTTCTCATCCCTTGCTTCTTGACATCAGGCCACTGGACCAAAAGTAGGGACCTTCCAGAATCCATGGTTCCCTCCCATGTGTAGCCTGTAAATTCATAACCAATTAGAGCTGGCCCTGGGGCAGAGCTGCCCTGGCTGGTGTTTAGAGGGTGAGTATAATAAGCAAGCCTCACCCCTCTATAGCACAGCAGGCAACAGACTCAGACCCATCCAGTCTCTCAACCCTCCCTCTGAAACACAGGCTAGGGCCTGGCCATTGTGATCCACCCAGCCAACAGACCTGCTACTTGAATCCAGGACAACGGACCAGGACTCCACTTTCCCAGCCCTCTCTCCTAACCCAGAATGAGATAGGCTACTCCTCGTTGGAACTGGCTCTGGGGAAGAGCTGCCTTGGCTGATGTTTGGAGGGTGAGTAAATCAAGCAAACCTCACCCTTCCAGATCCAGCCAGGACCCAGACTCTGACCCATCCAGGCTCTCATCACTCTCTCACCACCTGGCTAGAATTTGCCCCTTTCTGCAATGCCCACCCACACTTCTTTCCATGGCTTTATCATTACAATTTCCTCATAGATTTTTGTTTTTCTATCATCCTCATTTCCAAATATACCCATCCTCATAATTTCCAAAGTAAGCCATCCCTTAGTACAAAGAATTAGAAAAGAAATAGAGGAAGTCAGTTCAGTAAAACCAACCAACACATCCACCAAATCAGCCTGCATGTGCAGTGTTTCACACTCAGACCATCCACATCTATGTCCCCATCTACATGGAAGGAACATAGGTGACTTTTCTCAGTTTTTCTCTACTGTCAAGATCCTTGGTTATTACAAAGACAATGCAATCTCTTTCACTTTGGGGACTGTCCATCGACATTATGGTAGTCACTGGTTCTTCTTCCTTCCCTCTGCATCAGCTCCTAAGAGTTTTCCAAAGTCTCTTCCCTGAATCCTACCTATTCTTTCTGAATTCCATTATTGCCATCATGCAGTCAATTCTGGTAGCACAATTTGCTTAAAGTCGGTAGATGTTCTATCATCCTGCTTCTTGACACCTGGCCACCAGACTGAAAGTAGAGCATTTGCAGACTCTTTGGAACCCCTCCTGCTCCTCCTGCCTGAAGTTAATTAAGTATCAGTTATTGCCCTGAGAAGAATTGATGGGGATGGAATTTATAGGTTGAGTAACCTTGGAAGCCTCACATCTGTAGAATTGCCTTGACTAGATATCTCTCACTCCTACAATTTCCCCATAACTGTGACCTGGGGCTTACCATTATTTCTCTTGCCTCCCTTTCATTTTTTTAAATCTCCCCTATTTCCAGATACAATCTTCCCAATCCCATCTCCACCAATCCCTCCTGAAAAGAAAGAATTGCATAAAAGGTAGCTGAGCAATACCAAGATTTCTTATTCCCCTACATCTGCCTGTTTTGGTAAAAGCAGTCAATAAAAAGAACAAATTGAAAAAGAAATTTTCATACTTTTCTTTTTCAATTGTATTCTCATTTACAATACCACACTGAGTTTCAGAGGCACTGTAATATAATCCTTATAAATAACATAGCTTAAGATTTATACTGAGATTGGACAGAAGTGATCTGATGACCCCCATACCCTTTGAGGTCCTTTTGAACTATTATTTCATTAACAAGCATTTATTAAGCAAAAAAAGCATGTCTTGAAATTCCCTTACCAAACAGTTCTTTATTTAACAGATGAGACCATTAACTACGTTCAAATACTAATGAAATATATTAAGTCTGTTCACCATCAGGTATCAGAATTTCTTTCCCGATCACCTGGCGCCTTTTCCTTGCCACAACTTCCAACTGGAAGACTGGGCATGTCAGTGAGAAAAGCACCCTTCGCTCATACTGGAAGAGTTCATCCCAGATCCTGTTGCCCATCAACATTGCCATCCGCCATCTGACCATCAGACATGGAGCTATACATCACACTACAAAAGGAACTCATCATCCCGTGGAACCAAATGCTTCTCTTCTTATCCTGTGCTGCTGCTCCCATCTGTGACCAAGGATAAAGAACCCCAGGTTGGATGCACCAGCCTGCCTCCACACCACCCAGAAATTCTACTCCCAGATTGTTTTGCCAGCCAAAGACTCAAGCTGAAATGCATTTCTCACATTCCTGGACCAAACTGTCTCACACTAGTTCCCCATCCTTGCCCCTGCACACCCTCATCCAAGTGTTGGATACCCATGATCACTCCCCTTTAGTTTTCCTCCTTCCTCCAGGTCCTTCAGTGTCTAACTAAAGCTATTTGTTACCCTGAGGCTGTTGACACCATCCAACTGCTCTCCTTAATTCCTGTTACAAGAACCCCAAGGACTATTTGTGAGCCCAGTGTGACTACATTACTACTGCCCCATAGAAATTTCTCTGCTCCATAGGCCACCCCAGATGCCCCTCAATCTCATGGCTTGTAGCTCTGCACAAAATAAAGCATTTTACTGATGTACCCTAAATTATAAACAGTGAGCTTTCTTTCCATGACACTACCAGGAGGTTACTTTATACAACCAGATTAGATAATAATTCATTTTGAGAAACAAAAAGTCTTGAATCTCAAATGAAATAATGAAAAAGTAGGAATGAAGAGTACTTATTATTGTTAGACTTTAAACTATTATAAAACTATGATCATCAAAACTATTTGGTACTGGTTAAGAAATAGAAAAGTACATCCATGGAATAAACTAGATAAGAAAAGAGATACAAATGGTTGCAGTGCTTGGTAAACATAGGAAAGCATGGTAATTGGGGAGGACTCCTTATTGGACGTGAACTGATAGGGAATATGGAAAGCAGACTGGTAGAAATAAAGGGTAGCATAAGAATATAATGGAATATTACTGTATCATAAGAAACAATGATCCTGTGAAAAGCAGAGAAACACAAGAGCATTTGAATGAGAGTCTTTTGACTCAGCGACCCTGAAGCAGCAAGGCACCCTAAGGGAGAGGCAAAAAGTGGCATGTACTAGGCAAGCCAAACCACCTTGGGTGAGAAAATAAATGTTTAGTCATTGGAAATATTAAAAAAAGACCTGATACAGAACAAAACACTAAACCAGGAAAGTAATATATACAATGTAATATATACAAAGACAACAACATAATTGAAAATAACACTAAAAGACAGTGGAACTCAGGTTAATGACCAATTTTGTTCCCAGAAATCAAAAGATGAAACATTTCCCTTCTTGCAATAGATAGGTGACTATCTACAAGAACAAAAGTCTGCATACCTTAGACATGACTAGGAATTTATATGAGACTAGAAGGCAGTAAGGTGGCACAGTGGATAAAGCACTGGGCTTGGAATCAGGAAGACATGAATTCAAATCTGGCCTCAGACACTTACTATCTGTGTGGCCCTGGGCAAGTCACTTAAACTGGCATGCCTCAGTTCTTCATCTGTAAAATGGGCTAAAAAGGAAATGGCAAACCACTTCAGTATTCTTGCTGAGAAAACCCCAAAAGGGATCACGAAGAGTCAGATACAACTGAAGTGACTCAAGAAGATAGAACAGAGAATGTATTAGGAATAGACAAAGGACCAAAGAACTATTCCAGATTAGACAGGTCAAAGAATGTGTCCAGAGAGTACACAAAACAGCAAACTGGCCTTAAGAGGTAATTAATGGAATGTATTCAAAGGATACATGTAGGAACTATTCATGAATTGAACAGATTATGTCAAGTGTCTTGGGAGTAAGGAGACCCATTCCAAAGTGGAAAGGTAAGGGAATGCATCCAAAGCGTAGACAGATGATCAAGAATCTATTCAAAGTAAAAGTCAAGGAATGCGTTTAGTAGGTAGACAGGCACAAGGAAACTCTCCCAAACTAGAAAAAGTTCTCAGAGAACATATTTTATGAAGAACAGGGATCTTTCTCAAATTAGACAGGTCAGGGAATGTGTTACTACTAACTACAAAAGTACAAGAATATTTCTGAAATCGGATGGGTGAGGAAATGGGTACAAAGAGTAGAAAGAAACAGATTAGTCCCAAACATGACAGGACAGAGAATATATATGGAACACAAACCAAATTGTAAAGGTCAGGCATGTGCCAGAGACAAGAAAGATGGCCAACTAATTGCCCCTAAGTGTGCAGGCAGGCCATGAAGTGATGCCTGTGAATACACAGCATTGCAAGTGATCTATCATAAATTGTACATGTCCAAGACCAGTCCATTAAGTGGACAGAGGGCCACGGAATATTGCCAAGAAGGTATCAATCAGTGGTCTTTCTTAAGTACTGAGCTATGTGCCAGGCCCTATGTTATGAAGATAATAAGAAAAACTGAAACCTAAAATAGCCCTGTACTCATAAGCTTATATATTAATAAGAGAAACAACACATAAATAAATAGTTACATACAAGACATATACAGAGTAGAAAACATTAGAGGAAAAGGGCCAAGTGGCTTGAGGTTACGTAAGTCCTCCTGTTGAAGGGAGGTTTTGAACTGAATCTTGAAGGAATCCAGGGATGTCAAGAGGATCAGGTGAGGAGGGAATATGTTCCAATTATAGTGGGCATAATTGTCTCCAATCGTCTCCAATTTTGAGGAGACAACTAGTGAAAGGCACGGAAATGGGAAATGGAGTGAGATGTGCAAGGAATAGCAAATGGGGCAGGATTGATGAATTGTAGAATGTATGGAGGGAAAATAAGCATGGAAAGATTGGAAAGGAAGGATGGTACCAGGTTTTAAAGTCTGTAGTCCCATACAGAGGACTTTATATGTGATCCTGGGGATATTTTGGAGCTAGTGGGGTTTATTTACTGAGTTGGGTTGAAATATTCAGGCCTGAGCTGTAGGAACATCCCTTTAGCAGCTGAATGGAGAGGGAAGAGACTTGAAGGCAAGGAGAGCACTTGACAGGAGACCAATAAGAAAGCTATTACAGAAAGCTAAGCGAGAGGGCATGAAGATCTGAACAAGGGTGGTGGCGGTGGGGGAGAAAAGAAGGAAAAGTATAGGAGAAATATTGTAAGGGTAAAAATGACAAGACTTGATAAACAGATTTAGAAATGTGAGGTGAGAGTGAGGAGTCAAAAATGGCATTGAAGTTAGAAGTCTTGGATGACTAAAAGGAAAGGATTAGAGAAAACAGGGATGAAGGTGGAATTCACCTGCTGAAGAAGATAGGAGGGAAAGGGACAGCTTTGGCAAAGAGAAGGGCCACCTCTCCAAGGGAAACAGTGGTAAAGGAGGACAGAGTAGTGGCCTGATGTCAGAGAGATATGAGATGAGGGGCAGGAGACAGGAGGGAACTCTTGGATGATGGTCTCAGTTTTTTCAGTGAAGTTTGAGGTGAGGTCCTGAGCTGAGATGGTCAGGGAAGGGTACCACGAGAGGCTTAAGGAGAGACAAAATAGGATTGGAACAGCTACTGTAGTAGGTGAGATAGAGAATTCACTAGCAAGAAAAAGAAGGATTTCCTTTCTGCAGGCTTCTGCATTTGAAATTATGTAATATAAATTTGTAATGCATTCAGTTAGCATGATTTCATGATTTTTTTTCACCTCGATTCAGTTGCACATAAATATTGGGGAAGGAGGAAGATTATAGGAATATTCCAAGGTTGGAGGATGGCGAGGTGAGGGATAACACTGAAAAATAGAGGGCTTAGAGGTCCTGACGAGGAAGAAAAACAGGGTTAGGAATAGAATTGAGTAGATTGAAGAACTGCTAAGTTAGAGTATACTTAAGAAAACATCACTGGGTACGTTGGAGTCCCCTACTATGAGGTAGGGAGTTGGAGTGGAAAGAAAGACAGTGATCTAGGCATTACATTTATTGAGAAAAGAAGGGGAATGATCAGGGGAGTGGTAGGTAACATCTGCCAGAATCTGGTTGGATGATACATATGGATAATTGAACTTTAGTAGAGGAGAGGTGACTAAATAATAGAGTTTGTAAGTGTTAATGGGGACCAAGTTTTATTTCAGTTTCTCCCCCACAACCAATCAGTGGGAGTGGGGGGAGTGTATGAAAGAAAATAATGTATAGTCAGTACTGGAAAAGCTAGCAGGAAAGTACTATCATTAGGAGGGAACCAGATCTCAGAAAGTGCCAGAAGGTGGCAGAAGTGAGCAAGGAAAAGATTTTGAGGGGAAAAAAATATTAAGAAATAATATGAAGACAATGTCCTGGGCTACTCCCTGGACTCACTTCGCCTAATTAGCCTCAAATAGAGGTTTAATATAACCTATGGAGGAATCCTGAATCCCTGAGACTAGAATTACTAGAGTTAGTCTCATCTGTAGAACAAATCAACAGTAGGAATGTCTTATTGAATCCATTTAAAAAAGATATGACACCTCTGATCAAACTGAAAGGGGATTTCTTAGAGTGGTTTACATAAAGTAATAGGTTTGAGGAAGATACTCTGAGGGTTCAAGAGAATTATTTTGTTACATTAAAGTAAACCCCAAACTTTAAACTTAAAAAAACAAACAAACAAACCCTATAGCAAGAATTAGTGGGAATAAATGAGGGGGCAACTGGGGTTAAAGCTAAGTATTTATTGTTCTAGAACCAGGGTTTCAGTACCAGTCAGTTAACAAGCGTTTATGAAATACTTACTATGAGACAGCCACTGTGCCAAGTAGAGGAGATACAAAGAAAATTAGAAACAGTCTCTTCCTTCAAGGAACTCACATTTCAGAGAGAGAGAGAGAGAGACAGAGACAGAGACAGAGACAGAGACAGAGACAGAGACAGAGACAGAGACAGAGAGAGACAGACAAGCAAACGATTATGTACATACAGGATCTAAATGGGAAGTAATCTCAAAGGAAAGGCACTAGCAGTAGTGGAGGGGGGAAGAGATGGATGGAAAAGGCCTCCCACTTAAGTCAGGATTTGAACTAAATCTTCAGCAAAGCCAGGAGGCAGAAGTGAGAATGGAAAGGAAAATCCCAATAAAATAACCATAAAATACTTCAACTATATGAGTCAATTTAGCAAGATACAAACAATATTCCACCAAAGAATTATTTAAAGAAATAGTTAATTATTTTATTGGAAGTATACTCATTGTTTGTGACTGAGCTGTGCCAATATAATAAAAATGATGTTACCATCTAAATTAATTTGTAGTCAGTGCTATACCAATCAAACTACCCAGGGGTTACTTTCTAGAGTTATAGAAAGTAACAAAATTTATTAGGAAGAAAAATGGTCTGGAAATCTCTAAGGAAGTATTACAAAGTAGAGATGAAGAGGGAATAGCAATTCTGGGCCTCCTATTATAAATTAAATTATTATAAATTATACTATAGATTTCCTATAGGAATCTAATATCCAAGATATTAATGTAAATGTATAGGAATAAGAATCATTCCCCATTAAATAAGTAGTCAAACATATAAATAGGAAGTTCTCAAGGGAAGAAATCAAAACTATAAGCAACAGTATGAAAAATGATTCCTGATCACTTTTAATAATAGAAAAGCCAATGAAAACCACTCTGAGGTTCTACTTCATCCGTAAAGTTGCCAAAGCTGACCAAAAAGGAAAATTAGAATGTTGAAGGGCCTTAAGGAGAACACTAACATTAACTCATTGTTGGTAATCCAATCATTCTCAAACACTGTGGAATTCTGCTATAAAAGAGACTGAAAGAGGTTCCCCTCCTTGGCATATACCCCCCACGAAAGCTGAAGATAGAAAATAAGGTCCATACATATCAAAATATTCTTCGCAACACTTTTTAAAGTAGCAAAAAGATGGTAAGAGAATGGGTGCCCATTAATTGGTAAATGAATATGCAAATTGGAATCTACACATTAATGGAATATTACTGCACTGTAAGAAGTGATGAATATGAAGAATTCAAAGAAACATGGGAAGACTCTGATACAGAGTGAAATAAGCAGAAACAAAAAGTATACATGATGCCTACAACAAAAACGAAAAATAAAACAAAAACTGAACATTGTACCATTATAACAAAGCTTGGCCCCAGAGAAAAGTTGAGAAATATACTACCCTCTCTCCACTGCAGAGATGAGGAACTATGGGAGCGACATGTTGCATTTACTGTCAGTTATAGTTTATGTGCAGCTTGGTTTTGCCACTTATTTTTTTTCTTTTAAAATTTTTGTTACCAATGGAAAGTTCAGTGATAGAAAAGAGATATATTCAGAAATTCATATGATGAAAATAAAAGCAAAAAAAGATAATTTTTAAAATTTTAAATGAAAAAGAATCTATGGCCTTCAGGGTAACTTATGCCACCAGCACTCCTTGGGATAGCCAGGCCACCATGCACAACATTTAGCACTAATCCAATAGTGCTCCTCTGCAGTCTTCCCCTCACAGCTGGCCAACTTTGAATGTGTATGATTGGTGTTTGATCCTCATTATGACATTTCTTGCTTCTGTGACTAGGTTCTGTACTCACACATAAAACTTGAAATTATATGAAAACTTCTAGCAAGTCATCCTATCTCACTGCAGCCCAGACTGTTGGTCCCAAATTTTACAGTGGAAAGGGATCTTAGAGCAGATTGACCTTAGCAGTAGGTTGATGTGAATGATCATTTACTAAGTGTTTATTTAGTGTTAGCCCTGTGCTAACTGCTAGAGATACAAAAGGAAAACCAAAAATAGTTCCTACCCATAAGGAGTGGATATTCTGATTAGGAGAGGCAACACATATAGGGAAATGCTAGCTATGGAATCATGTTTTGGGTTGCAAAATTACAGGAATGGTAAGTGGAGTCACAGGGAAATGGTTTAACACAATCATTCCAGGATCAATAACTTATCCCAGAACTTGACAAGGGGAACAAACACAAAGTAGCCACATGGCAGCAGGAAGGCTGGAAAAAAGTTCAGGGAATGAAGTGAAGTATGATTTGGAGTGCAGCCTACTGTAGTGGTTGACTTGAGGAACTGAGAGTGCAGAGCATGAAAAGGCTAAGTTCTCCAAAGCTTAGTTCTTGAATTGAACAGCATTGCCTCTTGCTGAAAAGAAAATAAAAAGAATCCTTTGGTCACCTCTTAAAGGAACCCTAAAAGGAGAAGTCCCAAGAGTGTCACAAGCTCCAAAATAAAAAAAAAAAAGTCCTACAAGCATCTTGAAGCAGTTGAATTACCAACCTACAGCCAGAATCACTGAAGACCTGAGTTTCTATTATAAATGAGAAGAGATACTGGAAAACAATATTCTAAAGGGCAAAAGAGATAGGCTTTAACCACAGAATTCTTTTATAGGGGGAAATGGAGCTTTAATGGAATAGAGGTTTTCAAACATTTCTGATGAAAAGAACAGATATGAATACAAATGTTGAAATACAAATTCAAGAATCCAGAGAATCCTGAAAAGGTAAATTTATTTGATGAATTAGAAAGAGCTGTATCATGATGTAGTACCAACATTCCAATAGATCAAAAAGAAACAAGTGTCCTTTCAAAACCTTAATGTCCTCAAAGAATACTGAGGGAGTTAAATGAGAAAAACAGTTTTCTTAAAGGTGGATTAGTTCTCTTCTGAGGATCAGAAGAAGGAAAAGAAAAGAAAGGGTAAAAGGAATACACTAGTGTATAATAGATGAAGAGGAGAGTGAAACTTGGTATTTTTCTCATGATTGAGGAGAGGGAGAAAAATGTATAAGCATGGAGAAAGAGATAGTGAACATCAGACAAACCTCATTTGTATCTTAAATGGACAAAAGAGGGTTGAATACACACTCACTGTTTGATATAGAAAAATACCAAATTAACAGGGAAATAAGCAGTGATAGGGATGGGGTTGTTAAACAGGAAAATAATACGAGGGAATAATCCCAAGCAAAACAAACTTCCTTATTCTGAAGAGGGCATTAAAAAGGGAAAGAAGGAAAGAGAGAGCTCAAATCTAAGAGTGTGCCTTAGATTTCCCTCTTAAACAGTTGAGAATGACTCAACAATTTGTGGTATAGGAAAGCAACAGAATATTATTGTGCCATAAGAAATGACAAGAGACAATTTCAGAGAATCCTGACTCAGAGTAAACTTAGTAGAATCAGAACAATTTACACAAAGATAACAACACTGTAAAGAAAAAAAATAACTTTGAAATACGTAAGAGCCTTGATCAAAGCAATGACCAACTATGACTCTAGAGGACCTATGGTGAAGCATGGTATCCATCTATTGACAGAGAAGTGATGAACACAAGGTTGAGAGGATATGGGCTACTGCATGGATAGTTTTTTGCTTAAGCATGCTTATTTGTCACACAAATTCTTACAACAACACTTGAGGAAGGGACAAGGGAATAACAAGTTAGTAATAGTGGATTACTCATGAAACAGGGTCATTGTAATATTTTAAAATGCACAGAAGGAAAGATGAGGAAGTTTAGAAGGAAACATAGACAAGCAGGACAGTTTTGAAAGGAACGTAGGGGGTGGAATTTATCACACATCTTTTTTTGTTCACAAAAGCAAGTGGTATGAAATGGAGATTTATATTTTCATATAGAACCCTCTCTGTTCTGCTATGTTAATGAAAATGCTCTACTTTGGTGCTTAAGTTCAAAATGTTTTTTTTAAAAATGCCACTACATCAATCAATAAAACTAGAGGATCTGTCTTGGAAAAAAAATTATAAAATAAACACCTAGTCTGATTCCAAAGAATAGAAAGAAAAAGCCAAATTATTCATGCTAAAATTGAAAAAGGAGAATTTACGACCACTGAGGAAGCAATAAAAGAAAATGTCAGAAATTATTTTGCCCAATTAGATGCCCGAAAGGGCTAACTTAGTTGAAATGGTTGAATGCTTACCAAAATATAAAATGCCTAGGTTAAGAGAAGAAATAAGGTATTTTAAAAACATAATATCATAGAACAAAATTAAGCAAACTATAAATGAACTCCCAAAGGACAAAATAGGACCAGAATGACAAGAAGGGACTGTTCCAAACTG